>NC_091751.1:73372664-73542664 GCF_043380555.1 Nothobranchius furzeri
AACAATGTTTACCCTATGACAAACCTTGTACTAGGAACCCAGATGTTTTCTTTCATATTCAAGACCTAGCCAGCGCGTACAGTCTAGAAACTAGCACATCTGCCACTGATGCCTATCTGTCAGAGCTCAGGGACATAGCTGCGCGTAGCAATCAATCATTTAAAGACCTTCTAATGGAGGAACTGGCAAAAATTGGGGAATCTTTAGGAAGGGATACCCATGCATCTGAACCAGTCACTGAACCAGAGCCAATGCTCCATAGTGACCAAGTTACATATTCCCTGCCTTTAACACCAGAAGTTAACTATATGAACAACTCAAAGGACAATTGTCCACCTACAGAGACTGGAAAACAAAACCCTTGCATTCCACCAAATCTTTTAAACACACCTGAGGTTCAGCGAGTTATTGTGGAACACATTGTTAAAAGCAGTGAGGTTATCCCTCCGCCTACTTCACAATACAGACTAAAACCGTTCTCAGGGCGAGTTCCACACCCTTCTTTTGAAACTGACTATGATACTTGGCGTAGTAGTGTAGTGTTATGCATAAATGATCCTTCACTCACCAAGTCCCAAATTGTACGAAGAATCGTGGAGAGTCTGTCAGCCCCAGCAGCGAGCATCGTTAAAGCTCTTAGTCCAAAATCCGACCCGGAAACGTACCTTGAACATCTCGATTCAGCTTACGCAGCTGTCGAAGACGGCGACGAGCTCTTTGCTCGCTTCTTAAACACAAACCAGGACAGTGGTGAAAAACCTTCCGATTACTTTCAGAGGTTATACACCTTGTTAAACCTAGTTATTCAGAGGAATGGAATTTCCTCCAGTGACGCCGACCAGCAGCTGCTCAAGCAGTTTTGCAGAGGCTGTTGGGACAGCTCGTTGATTTCAAACCTGCAACTCGAACAAAAGAAAGACAACCCGCCTCATTTTACAGCACTTCTCCTCAAACTGCGCACTGAAGAAGACAAACAGGCTACTAAAGCAGCACGCATGAAACAACACTTAGGGGCACAACGAACTAGAGTGTATTCAAATGTGCAAACAACATGCTCTCAGAGTAAAAACACTTGTGAACTGGAAATAGATGATAACTGTGATGACTTACGCAAACAAATCGCTGAGCTCAGGAGCCAAATTGCACAGCTTAAGGTTAACAACACAGATAAAAAGGCAAAGAAAACTCAAAAAGAGTCAAAACCCCGTGTGGGGACTAAAATTCCAGATGAGCCCAAACAGATTCAGCAGATAACAGCAGTGGTGCCCAGACCAAAGCCTGGATACTGTTTTAAGTGCGGAGAAGA
Organism: Nothobranchius furzeri; assembly: GCF_043380555.1. Taxonomy (NCBI): domain Eukaryota; kingdom Metazoa; phylum Chordata; class Actinopteri; order Cyprinodontiformes; family Nothobranchiidae; genus Nothobranchius; species Nothobranchius furzeri. The sequence goes on from NC_091751.1 coordinate 73,373,971, forward strand.
TGGGCACATAGCTTCTAGCTGTAGCAACGAGCCAAATCCAGCACTAGTTGCAACTAAAAGACTTGCTCTTAGACAGAAGCAGCGCGAGTGGGAGATGTCAAAGCCAATTGCTCGGTCTCCTCCTTTAAACCGGTAGAAGCTCCTATCGTGGGACAGATAGGTGCTAAAGTAGAACCAAGTCCCTCTAAGGAAAGGACAGAGAGACTTTTTTGCAAGCCAGTTCATGCTCATTCAGTGCCAAAACTTCCCAAAAGATTAGTGGGTGGGCGATGCACAGCTACAGTCTCAGTTAACAGTGTTGAATGTAATTGTTTACTGGATTCAGGGTCCCAGGTAACCACCATTGCCAATTCTTTTTACCAAGAACACTTACCTGACCTCTCAATTAAACCCATCAGTAATCTGTTAGAAGTCGAGGGCGCAAACGGTCAAGCAGTTCCTTATTTAGGATACATAGAGATAAGTGTCACATTTCCAAAAGAGCTCGATCAGTCTGGACTTGAGTTACCTACCCTTGCGTTAGTGGTTCCGGATATAAGCTCAAACTCTGATACACCACTACTCATTGGCACAAACACACTCGATCCTTTGTATGAGCAATTGTCTGCCAATAACTTACCTGATTCCAAGGCACTCTCTTATGGGTACCAACACGTGCTAAAAGCCTTAGCAGTCAGAAAAAAACAAAGCAAAGATGGACGAGTTGGTGTGGTGAAGCTTCGAGGGAGAACCCAAGAAGTTCTCCCTGCAAATAAAAAACTGTTACTAGAAGGGTTTATGCAACCCAGCCAAAACAAGCATGAGCCTTATGCACTCATTGAACAACCCACCAATGGTTCTCTACCAGGGGGTATAATTGTAGACTGTTGCCTCATTTCCTTACCTTCACATGGTCCATACAAAGTACCTGTTGTACTAAGAAACGAAACTAACCATGACATCACATTACCCACTAACTGTGTGATCGCTGAGTTAGTTAAAGCCGATCGTGTTATGCCATATCCAGAACCTGACAAAAGTGATCAGAAAGTACTTGCGGCGTGTAGTTCGCAGCAACAGACTTCACCTTCAAACCCTCCTCTCAGTTTTGACTTCGGTACTTCGCCCTTGTCCGAAGAATGGAAAGGGAGGATCACCAACAAACTTAACACTTACTCCGATGTGTTTTCGCACCACGATCTTGATTTTGGTCATACACAACAGATAAGACATCACATCAACTTAAAAGACGAGACCCCATTCAAACAGAAATCTCGGCCGATCCATCCACATGATTATGAAGCCGTGAGAAAACATTTGGAAGCCCTCTTGGAAACCGGTATAATAAGAGAGTCGGAGTCTCCATTTGCCTCACCAATAGTGGTAGTTCGGAAAAAGAATGGTGAGGTACGTCTATGTATAGACTATAGAAAGCTTAATCTGCAAACCATTCGCGACGCATATGCCCTGCCTAACTTGGAGGAGTCCTTTTCTGCTCTCGCTGGATCACAGTGGTTTTCTGTGATGGACCTCAAGTCAGGTTACTATCAAATAGAGATGTGTGAAAAGGATAAACCTAAAACTGCTTTTGTTTGCCCGTTTGGGTTTTATGAATTTAACCGTATGCCACAAGGAATAACAAATGCTCCAAGCACTTTCCAACGGGTTATGGAAAAGTGTATGAAGGACATTAATCTGAAGGAAGTGTTAGTTTTCCTAGACGACTTGATCGTCTTTTCCAACTCCTTGGAAGAACACGAAACCAGACTTTCTCACGTTCTTGAACGGCTTAGAGAATACGGACTCAAGCTATCACCAGATAAGTGTCGTTTTTTCCAGACATCTGTGCGTTATCTTGGACATATAGTATCTCGAGATGGCATAAAAACCGATCCAGATAAGGTGGAAGCACTCAAAACATGGCCGAAGCCTCAGACTTTGAAGGAACTCCAATCTTTCTTAGGATTTACCGGTTATTACCGACGCTTCGTTAAAGATTACTCAAATATTGTCAAGCCACTAACATCTCTCACGGCTGGTTATCCACCCAAACGGAAAAACTTTAAAACACCACCATGTAGATCAAAGTACTTGAACCCCAAAGAACCCTTTGGGAATCGTTGGAGCCAAGACTGTGAGAAGTCCTTTCAAACTATTATTGAAAAACTTACCACTTCGCCAGTTCTTGGCTACGCTGACGCAAAACTCCCATATCTAGTACACACAGATGCTAGTACGACCGGACTCGGTGCAGCGCTATACCAAGTGCAAAACGGTGTCACACAGGTAATCGCTTATGCAAGTCGCGGTTTAAGCTCTAGTGAAACTAGGTACCCTGCGCACAAGTTGGAGTTTCTAGCCTTAAAGTGGGCCATAACAGATAAGTTTCATGACTATTTGTATGGGAACACATTCACTGTCATTACTGATAATAATCCGTTAACTTACCTCTTAACAACGGCAAAACTCGATGCAACGAGCTATCGTTGGCTAGCTGCGTTGTCCACCTATAATTTTGACATCAGATACCGTGCAGGTACACAGAACGTTGACGCGGATGGCCTGTCTAGGAGGCTGCATGATAAACCTGAAGACAACTCAAAATTCACTGAGGAATGCCAACGACTAGATGAGTTCCGATCTCATCTTTTATCCTCTGTCAAAGAAGTCGAGCTTCAACTTCAAGCCGAAGCAGTGAAGGCAACATGCCAAAAGCACATGGTCTTGGATGAGACTGATTCTCCTTGTGGTTTAGTTCAGTCACTTGCCATGTCTGCAGCGGCCATTCCAGACCTATTCCAGTTGGAAGACAATAGTGACAGTTTCTTTGCTGTGCCCAAGTATAACCATGCTGACCTTGTCTCCTTGCAGAGGAAAGATCCAACCATTGGCCGAGTCATTCAGCTGCTTATGACTGACAATAAACCGCCAACTGATACTATTGCAGAACCCCCGGTGGTTCTTAACCTTTTGAGAGAGTGGAAACGGTTTGAGTTTCAAAATGATTTTCTGTACCGGAGACGCCAATTAGGACCAGAGACATCATTGCAGTTAGTCTTGCCTGATTCATTACGTTCAACAGTCATGCAAAGCCTACATGATGATATGGGGCATCTTGGGGTTGAACGTACGACAGATCTCATTCGGTCCCGTTTTTACTGGCCAAGAATGGCTAGTGATATCGAAATCAAAGTTAAAACTTGCGAAAGATGTATCCGTCGGAAGGCCCTCCCTGACAAAGCTGCTCCAATGGTGAGTATTACCACCACCAGACCTATGGAGTTAGTTTGCATGGATTTTCTCTCCATAGAACCAGACAGTAAGAACACTAAAGATGTCTTAGTGATTACAGACCATTTTACAAAGTATGCAGTGTCCATCCCAACCAAAGATCAGAAAGCCACCACCGTCGCGAAGAACCTGTGGGAACATTTTTTAGTCCACTACGGGTTTCCTGAGCGTCTTCATAGTGATCAGGGACGGGATTTCGAATCACGTACAATCAAGGAACTTTGTTCTTTACTTGGTATCCGTAAAGTCAGAACGAGCCCTTATCACCCTCGTGGCAACCCCGTTGAACGGTACAATCGTACATTACTCAGCATGTTGGGAACTTTACAAGCCACTGAGAAACATCACTGGCGCGATTTTGTAAAACCACTTACTCACTCGTACAATTGTACAAAAAATGACGTGACGGGATACTCTCCCTACGAGCTAATGTTCGGTAGGCAGCCTCGGTTGCCTATAGATATTGCCTTTGGGTTACCGCATTTGAACAAGCCCTCTATAACTCATTCTCAGTATGTTAAAGAACTGAAGAGTCATCTGGAACAGAGTTATGACATTGTCATAAAAAACTCTCAAAAAACAGCGAGGAAGAACAAAGAACGGTTCGACAGAAACATTCGTGAGTCCACACTAGGTGTGGGAGATCGTGTTTTAGTCCGAAATCTTCGCTTAAGAGAAAAGCATAAATTAGCAGACAAATGGGAGCAAACAGTGTATATAGTTCTCAAACAGATGGAAAACTTGCCAGTATACACTGTAAAACCAGAGAACGGAGAAGGACCCAACAGAACACTCCACAGAGATCTTTTGCTGCCTTGTGGTTTTCTCTCTTCATTAGAAAATGAAACAGAACGCGTTACGAAACCTAGCAGACCTCATACAAGACAGAGTTCAGCCTTAGAACCTGACCCAGATGAGCCACTTGACGAAGAGGTAGATGAGTTTTATTACTCTGATCTTCCACAAGTGCTAAACCGACCATCCTATCAAATAGCGGTCACCTTGCCAAATAGGGAACTCATAGCAGATTCAGGACCGGTAAATAATATTCAACAACAAAACACACTATCCTTACACACAGGGGATCGCAAGGAACCAACCTTAGCTGGTAATGAAAATGCTGAATTGTCCTTACTTGACAAAGGCATCAACACCGAAACATTCTTACCTGACAGAATGAGTGAAACTGCGACATTCTTACCTGAAAGAGTGAAAGAAGCAGCAACATACTTACCTGAAAAAACGAAAAAAAACGAAGTATACTTACCTGACGTAGAAACGGGGGATGAAACTAACACAAACCTACCTCAATTGGATGGTGTCCTAAAGTCGCAGCAACGTGATGTAAGTTTTGAACCCATCATACACGATCAGACACATACATCTGAAAAGACCAAAGTCTTAGAGAATAGCTCATCAGCTCTGTCGGAAACAGAGAGCTCACTTCGTCCTGTCTCAGTTGAGAATCAAACCGAAACGGATGAGCATGATACTGTGCAACCAGAGATGTATGTCAGGAGATCTGAACGAAGTAGTCAGCCTCCTCAAAGACTAACTTACTCTCAATTGGGCAATCCACTAGTGACCGTAGTTAGGTCCCTTTTCCAAGGACTTAATAAAGCTTTTATTGACTCTCTTACTCAAGAAGTTGTGTACCCCGTAGAAACAATGCACAGGGACGTGCATGATATTTAATGGGGGAGGATGTAACCCAGAAGCTAGAACCTTAATGAGGTATTAACTAATTGGCTTACTAATATGATCCATCCTCAATTTAGATAAAATATAAAATATAAATTAAGGAAATTAACAATACTAATTAATAGATATCTAATTAACTAATAGATAATTTCATAATGAATTATTGGAAGGGTGAATAACTAAAATAACGAGTTTAATATTAAACATCGGTTAAAACAAGAATCTTGAACATCACTAACAGAAACAGAAGAGGAAAGCTGTATACTATTGGTCCAGGTGGGAATCTGAAATTTCATTGGCTGAGAGAAATAAGTCCCGCCTCCGCGAAATAAAACCGTGCGACGCAGCTGAGCGAGAGGAGAGACAAACGGCTGTGCAGCACGCAGATACAGAAAGCAAAGACTGAGCGGTTAGAGAGAGAGAGAGAGAAAAAAAAACAACGGTCGAGGCCGTGAAGAACCCTGATTTGGGTGCCGCATAGATAGAGGGAGAGGCGGACTTGACTCCTTCTAATAAGAGCTAGGAACTTGGAACCAACGCGGTGAGTAAAGAAAAAAGAAGAGAAAAAGCTAACGATGCAACTTAAAAAAAAAGGAAACTTAAATAGCTTATCAAATTAATTCCATTCTTATAGATTTGTGTGGAGACGACAGAGTGAACCAATCCTCTGTAGGAGGGAACCGTTGGAGCGCGTTGGTGAGTGAATGAGATTAAATTCAGTAAATTATTAAATTCAAAAAGCTAATTACAGCAACCGAGGTGACAGCAGTGGGCTGCTAGACGTTAGATCCCAGGAGTTAACATCTCAAACCGCCAGTTAACGGCGGTAGGGCATATGGGATTCCCAGGAGTTAACGGCTCAAACCGCCAGTTAATGGTGGTACGGCCTAGATGTACAAGGTCCTCAGGGGCGTTATAGCTAACGCCATAGAATTAGCAATGCGTCCCTTAACCAAACATTTAATAATAAAAAAAATAGATAAATAAAAATAAATAAAAGCTAACTGATTAGGGAGGAATTATTTTACAAAGGTGGACCAAAGGACCAGAATTTATATTTTGTTGAATTTTGTTATAGAACATTTTATTTATTTATTTATTTATTTATTTATTTATTGTGTTACAGATATACAAGGTGTCACAATGCTGTATAGAAACACAACTAAATGTATCCTTGTTGTCATGAATGTATTTCTTGTTGAATAGTGTAGAGTAATAGAATCTAACTGAGCCTATTGAGCTGAACAATTGTTGTCATATGCAGTGTTGCCAACTCGGCGACTTTGTCACTGTTCCTAACGACTTTTTGACCCCCCTCAACGACTTTTTTTCCAAAAAGCGCCTAGCGACAAACTTAGCGACATTTCTCAGGACCCGTTGCTACTTTCTGTAGAACTTTCATGTAGATATTCCCTACAGATTAGCAACAAAGAAACCGTTTGCACTCTGAACCGTTCTTCCGGGAGTAAGGAAAGAGAACGATAATCTGCGCATGTGCACGAGGACTGACCAATCATAAACCGTTTTCGGCCGGTCTGATTCGCTGAAGCTGCAGAGCTGGAGACCGCCGATTTACGTCTGCTGCTTTCATATTGCTGCAGGCTCACGCTTCTACTAGAGACGGCGCGGGCGTCAACCTGCCATCTCTGGTTCTGCAGCCGTCAGACACTTTGGTTTTTCCTGCATTTGGCAAATAAAGTCATCGGGAGTTTCAACTACCGTACCGTTTACACACGCAGCTCTGTGGCTCATCTGAATTTCCTTCAGTGACACAGGGATGGTTATACTATGAGACACCCGCTCCCTTTTGCTCGGAGCGCCGTTATTATCACGATGGAGAGAATACACAACAGAGAAGTTGAGAAACTATGAGGTGTAAAAAAACAGCTTTTTAGGAAAATGTCTGTGAGAATGAGGAGAGCAGGAGGTCTGAGTTATATCCTACAACAGAACTGTTTGGATCACCACACCATATCTGTTTTAATGCCACTTTATTGGTAGTTTTGGAATTTATTGTACATATCAAAGCAATTTGGGCCATTTTAATCATACTAATTAATAACTAACATATAACATAGTATTTATTTTCCTCCCTTTTAGTCCTATTATATATATATATATATATATATATATATATATATATATATATATATATATATATATATATTAGATGCCATAGAGAAAACGAACGCTAATGTGGCGTGATGACGTCATCAATATGTAAATAAGCACGTGACGTCATCTGGCGACATCTAGTGACTTTTGGGGGGATCTTCAGCTACTTTCAGTCAAAAACAGTTGGCAACACTGGTCATATGTAATTATATTTCCAGAGCTACTGAGAATTATTTTAATAGACAATCAAATTGATGTTATGTTAGTTGAACTGTGAACCCAAACATGATTGGCTATGCCAATAGAGTGAAGCATTTGTTTAAGTCTGTAAGACTTTATGCTGTGATGTGACGAGAAGGGTCGATGCCAACTCGCTAACAGTCCTGTTGTTTACAGGCTGGGTTTTTTTTTTCCTTGGGTTTGATCCCGACTCCTATGATCACTCACTTGGAACGAGAACTGGATTTCTTCCTGACGAGGGAGATGGCGAGCCTTAACCACTGAACGAACCAGGACATCTCAAGTAACTGAAGAGCAGACTGCTCTCTTCTGTGAACAATCTCAACGGTGCGGTAGGAAAAAATCGCACCACCGGACTCTGACTTTCACCCCAAGCGTGGGGATTTGACTTGACGCCGGCTGACTTGTGACTCATATGATCAAATCTCATACCGACCATTTTACTATTGTCGATTGTTTTCATCTGTTTTTGTGTGTTATCTTTATGTGTTATATTTCCCATTATTATTAAAATTTAGTATATAAACCGTTTCATGCTATACCCGTGACTCCAGTCATTCTTAAACAACCTCCAATTCTCCCCGAACCTAATTATTGGCCCATTTGTTTATTTTTTCTTTTAATTATCTTATTGTATCCTGTAATCCGGTTACAGTTAGCAGCAGTGTGCTAGACCAGGGATTCCCTAAGTGTGGTGCGCCGCTAGGGGTTGCGCGACGTGAAAAGTGTAATGGCTGCGGAGCTCAGAGAAGTCTGTCATATGTCACCATTAGCGTAGCCAGAAACTCATTTGTGGGCGGGCCTAAGAAAAAGTAAGTGGGCCCAATAAATGTAACTGAAAACAAATATATTTTGTGTGCGTGCGTGTGCGTGTGTGTGTGTGTGTGCGTGTGCGTGTGCGTGTGTGTGTGTGTGTGTGTGTCCTCCACATGTGCCCTAGCTTCATAATAACAATGCGCCGAGCTTCAGCACTCTGGCCTGCGCACGCCGATATGTTCCGTATTTGATCATTTTAACGGTGTTGGAGGAATCTGAAGGTGGCGAGTCATTCTGGCAGATTGTAATTAACACCTGTCTCATGCAGGTGTTCTGACGTTGTAAACCTCACACACAGAACATTGTGGATGTAACTAAATAAATCAAGACATGATTCCCATCTGAGCATTTTAGCATTATTATATTATTATATTAGCACCAGGCGCGTTGCAAGCTTTTCAGAAGTGTGGGGATGTTGTCTGTGCCTAAAATAAGTTCATATTATTCATCTTGTTAGTTTAATTTCCATAATAGCGGAGCAGGTGTGAACTTTAGACGCGTCACGCACGTCTCCGTTTTAAACATGTTTAAACTGTTCAGAATACAAATCCAGGCTCTGTCTCGTTAGATCGGTGTAACTAAAGTTTGTTCTGAATGAAACTTTACATTGAACCATGTTGAAAAGAAAAGGATCCGATTAAATCGTTTCCCCTCATTTACAGTCAGAAGTACAGCGCAGTGCACGTGGCTCTGGGGTTAATCAGGTTTAGTTGTTTCTCTTTGCAACAATCTTCACAAGAAGGTAAAACAGTTAAATGGCAGCTTACAGATATTTACATTTGATTTTTATTTTGACGGATAAACTCAAGGATGCTGGTTGTTTTGAAAGAATTACCCCGACGCACACTGATGCAGATGGATGAGCTGACTTTTTTTTTTTTTACCGTGTCCTGTCTGGCTGTGAAGCAAGCAGAATTGATGTCTGAATGCTGGTGACAAGCCTTACAGATTTACTCTCAGGTGGAGCATCAAAGCGTCTGCTTTTAATGTCACGCCTGATACTTAAAACTTTATTGTTGTTGTTGTTGAATGCTTTGTAATTCCTACCAGACACGGAGACAGAGGTGAAAGAGAAAGGAAAAGAAAGATGGGGAGAGGAGGGAGGGGGGGGGTCCACCAAAATAAACAATAATGAACAAGAGTCTGCTTCTAGACCTGCAGGAAAAGACAAAAAAAAAAAAAAAAAAAAAAAAGACACAAAAAAGGGACACAACAACAATACAACAAGATCTAGCTATCACTGCGTCAACTTGATGAAATATATATATATATATATATATATATATATATATATATATATATATATATATATATATATATATATAATCAACATTGCTTAACTGAAAAATCACGATAATAAATCACAGTGCATTAAGTGGCAACAACAGCCTTAAGACAAGTGTTGAACGTGCCCAAGCCCATACTTTTGAGAGCACCATGTGAGCACCTGTGTGTGTACACGCGCTTGTTTATGTAAGGTTTCTCTATAGGAGCGTCCAATAGAGAGTGTGAGGGGCCACAGATCTGCCCCCCAAAGATGCGCAGGAGACGGGGGGAGCTCCAAGTCCCAGAGATCCAGGCGCTGCCCCAGAACACAGGAACCCCAAGGAGACTGCAACCAGAAAGGCCCCCGCCCCCCTGGAGAGGCACAGAGGATCGCCCCGGGGGGCCACAACCAGCAGCCGGCAGAGTCCCGGGAGATATCAGCGGCAAGCCCACAGGCCCGCCCGCAGCCTCCCACCCCCTAGCCGGCCGAGCCCGGGACCCAGCGACCCGGGACCCAGGGGCGACCACCCCCGCCGGGGACCCAGCAGAGCCCAGGGACCCAGACCCCACCAGGCAGCCACCGGGATCTATCAGGCAGATGCCAAAATCTTAAACCCCCAGACCCGGTTGCCACGAACACTCAGGCAGACCAAGGCACAAGCCCTCACACCAGGTGTGGCAGGGGGAGGGGGGACAAAGATCTATATCATCAAGAGAAGTTCCAGGAGAGGGGAGGAGTCAAAGGCCCCACCTGACATATACAGTCATACACAAACACAGTCACACGCTCCCTCCCTCATGCTCACACATGCACATACAACCAAAGACTTACAAAAATGCACGCCGGACACCCACTCATGCTCCCCATGCACACCCTATTCACTCTGGTCCCGGTACTGCTGAACATGGGGTACAACCATCACCGGTAATCAGAGTTTGACCCTTTCTGCTGGGGTGCTGATGAGCAGGCTCCCCCGCCCAACGCTGAGCACAGCAACCCACCACCCCAGACCCAAACCAGACGGCCAGATCTCCCTCCTAGCCTCCAGCCTTAGGAAGCCTAGCAACAACAGAGGTGGCAAAGACCCCTGGTCTCCCTCCGCCTGCTCCAATATAGTGTTGTGTGATCATGAGGTGTATTCCATGGCTGTGGTGAGTGGGCAGTGCGGGCATCATCCGGCATATGCCAGCTGATGCCACCGCACCACCCCACTTACATCCTCAGCCATCAGTGTCTAAGTGCGGTTTAAAATTGGAAGTGGGCACCGGCACTCGGAGGAGGCTGAAATATCTCCCTGCCAAATGCTGTTGGATGTGCTCACTCCCAAGGCCCTAAGTGTGTGTTTGTGTGGAATGTCGTCAGTGGAAGTGTATATGGTGCAAATAAAATTGGGGGGCAGGTTGCCACAGGAATGCGGAAATGGGGTCCATACCCGCACTCCCTGACTTGCCCACCCCCCAAGGTCCTATGTGTATGTTTGTGTGATGATGTGAGGGAGCAGGAGGAGAGAAATATGTGGGGATGGGGATGAATGGCTGGCTGGGCTTAGCCCTCCAGGGAGCCAGCTCCCCTACTAGCCCCAATAGGCACCTCTGTTGTCAAACTGCCACCCAGGGCATGGAGACCCCAGCCCATCCTGCCAGGGCCCAAAGCATTTTAATCGTTACGCACATTGCGGAGGTAACTAAATACATCAAGAAATGATTCCCATCAGAACATCAGAGCTTTATACTGGACACTGTGTTCAGCGCGGATCGGAGCACCCACGGTGGACAGTGAGCTGAAGATCTGTAGAGGGGTTCGCAGTGCAGAACCACGAAGATGCGGTAAGATTTCCTCCCACTGAAGCGGTCTGGAAAGCCGGTCTCTCTGAGGGATGTGTCACCTGGAAAAATGTTCTCTGATTATGAAACTTTGGCTGAATAGCGCTTGTTCCCGTCTCTAATATGGACACACATGACGCATCCAGTCTGAGGCAGAATAGCCTCTTCAGCCCAGAAAGCTCCTGTAGAGACATTTGGTCACGCACAAAGTTTATGTGGAGCAGAAGCGGTCGGGCCACGGCAGGTGAAATGTTCCTAGCCTACATGAAGTGAAACTGTTTAATTATAACATTAATAAGTTACTGGACACACTGGTCTGGTTGGTTAGACCAGTGTTTGATGTGGAAAACACACACACACACACAGATTCAATAAGCGTGCACGCTGCACAAACTCCGGCGCTCCGTCAGACTGAAGGCAGAAATGAGCGCTGCCTCCTCCGTGATAAAAACTTTTAAGAGGTTTTATAACATTTTTCATTCAAGGCCAAATGAAGATATTAGCTTCTCTTTTGGGATGACGTATTAAAGTCGGGTCCGCTCCAGCCAGTGACTCCGAACCTGACTACATGTTACTGCAGCATTTGTTATTCCTGTCCACGTGGCAGCGGATCGCAGATTCAGCCTCACCATAAAACAGCAATAAGTCGGTCTGAGGCTAAAGTGAACCTCATGGCTTTTCCATCTTTTCCCCTACAGACATTTGATTACGCACAAGTAGGTGACCAGTTCAGGTTTACGCAGAGCAGAAGGAAGGAGGAACGTTCCTACTTAAAAAAAAACATGAAATTGCATTGTTTATGTGCTACCTGGGTACTCTAAATATTTAATTAAAATTAAATCAAAGGAAATTGTAATGGTATCAAATGTTTATTAATTACTATTTTAAAAATGAAAGTGATGGGGAAAAAGGTCGATCATATTTTTTAACCCTGTCTGTTTAGCTTGATGTCTGATATGTATGTATGTATATATATATATATATATATATATATATATATATGTATAGCCATGCCCTGATGTGGGGGGCTGGGGGGTGCGTTAACATGGTTGGTACATAGAAGGGGGTGCGTGGCTAAATAAGTTTGGGAACCACTGTGCTAGACGATGGCCCCCTCCATGAGGCCACCACAGCTCAGCAGAACATCGTTGTAGCTTCTTCTGGGGAGAAAAACACTTAGAGAGAAAATAAAGTTAACAGCTGAAATAGCAGGAAATAATACAGTTAAAGAGCAGATAGTAGAAGAAAGCAGTCGAGTGTGGAAAGTGGTCAGTGTGTCCTCCAGCAGTCTAAGTTGAACTAATTTTTCAGCATCACTCCTGGAAAGTATGCTTCTAATCTTAGCAATATTCCGAAGGTGGAAAAAGGAAATCCTACAAACCTGTTTAACCTGGGATTTGAATGACATGTCCTGGTCAAAGATAACACCAAGGTTCCTTACTTTGTTCTCGGAGATTAATGTAATGCCATTCAGGTCAGGCGATTGGCTAAGCAATTTCCTTTTCTGGATTTCTGGTCCAAAGATGAGCACTTCCGTCTTGTCTTGATTTAAAAGCAAAAATTTTAGAGTCATCCAATTTTTTATGTCCTCAAGACAAGCCTGTAATCTACCCAACCGATTAGGTTCATCAGGGTTAATGGATAAATATAACTGAGTATCGTCAGCATAACAGTGGAAGTTTATCCCATGCTGTCTAATGATTTTACCAATTGGGAGCATATATATAGTAAAAAGAATTGGTCCAAGCACTGAACCCTGTGGTAGGCCATCTCCAGAACCCGCTGCCTGAAGAGAACCGCTGCTATCCTCCGTGACCCCACCCACCCTGCCCACTGCCTGTTTGAACTGTTGCCCTCAGGGCACCGCTTCAGGTCAGTTAAATCACATACCACCAGACTTTCCAACAGCTTCTTCCCTTGGGCCATCAGAACATTCAACACAACAGCACCATTCATCCCCCCCACCCAACACACACACACACATCTCCATCAGTAATGTGGACTAATCTGTTTAAAATCCTTTTAAATTATTTTTTTAGCAGATCCAAATCACTGGTTGTACTTTCTTGTTGTTGGCTAAATGTTTTTAAATTGTTTTTAGTCCTTTATAGTTTTTGACATTTATTGTCATTTATTGTATTGTGCACTGTTAATGGCTGACCATCTGTAATTTAATTGCCATGAACAATTACAATAAAGTCTATTCTTCTAGAATGGTACTCCACAAGTAACCCTGGAGTATGAAGAAGATTTGTCATGTACATTTACAAAATGAAATCTGTCAGACAGGTAGGATTTAAACCAGCCTAACGCTGTTCCTTTGATCCCTACAACATGTTCAAGTCTTTCTAAAAGAACATTGTGATCAACTGTGTCAAAGGCAGCACTGAGATCTAACAAGACTAGAACAGACACAAGATTCTTATCTGAGGCCATGAGAATATCATTTGTAACTCTCACTAATGCAGTTTCAGTGCTGTGATACTCTCTAAAACCAGACTGAAATTCCTCAAACAGAGCATTAGCAAACATCATTCAGTCTTTCCCAGACATCTCTTACCACATCTACGCTGATGATATTCAGCTCTATATGTCCTTTATGCCACACCAGTTGGACAGGCTGGCCACACTTGTACTCTGCCTGACCCAGATCAGTAACTGGCTGTCCAGCAACTTTCTTGTCCTAAATGCTAACAAGACAGAGACCCTGATCACTGCACCCCCGGAACTTCAGCCAAAATCGAGCAGGAATTTGCCTCTTTTTGCCCATCAGCCAAGGCCATCATTAGAAACCTGGGAGTTATTTTTGATCCAGCTTTAAGTTTAGACTCACACGTCAAAACCATCTCCCGCTCTTGTTTCTTCAAACTGAGAAACATTTCAAAAGTCCGTAAACTGGTTTCTACTGCAGATCTGGAAAAAGTCATCCATGCCTTTGTGTCATCACTCTTAGACTACTGTAACGCTCTTTTTACTGGTCTCAGCAAAACCTCCCTCTCACGCCTTCAAGCCATCCAAAATGCAGCAGCCAGACTCCTAACCAAATCCAGCAGACGAGCTCACATCACTCCAGGTTTACAGTCCCTCCACTGGCTCCCGGTAGAATATAGAATACAGTTTAAAGTTTTAGTCCTGACCTATAGAGCTCTTAACAACCAGGCTCCAAGCTACCTATCTGAGCTTTTATCCCCACACACCACCTCTCGGAACATTAGATCAACATCTGAAAACCTCCTGGCTGTTCCTCGAACCAGACTGAAAACCAAAGGGGACAGGGCCTTTCAGACTATTGCACCCAGACTTTGGAACAGTCTACCTTCAAATCTCCGTCTCTCTAACACTGTAGAGGTCTTTAAAAATCATCTAAACACTCACCTTTTCGTCCAGGCTTTCCCCCGCTAAATATTCTAAAAGATGGCTTTGTTCTTGTTCACACCTTGACTTTGTTTTTACTCTGATTTTGGTTACTATTGTTGTCACTGCTATTGTTTTTATGATGTTTTTATTGGTTTGAGGTATTTGCCCTGATTTTACTCATGTTGTACAGCGCTTTGTGATTTATATCTGTGAAAGTCGCTATATAAATAAACTTTTACTTACTTACTTACTTACTTACTTACTTACTTACATTAGTGTTTAAATGCTCACATACTTGGCTGGCCACTATTTTCTCCAGGACTTTGGATAAAAATGGAAGGTTAGATTTGGGTCTATAATTCATTGGGTCATCTGGATCCAGAGAAGGCTTCTTAAGTGAAGGTTTGATTACAGCAACCTTAAAATCTTGTGGTACATACCCATTTACTAAGGATAGATTGATTGTATCTAGAATGGGGGCAGTAACCAAAGGAAATGCATCTTTAAATAATTTGGTTGGGATTGGATCCAAAATGCAAGTTGAAGGTTTAGATGAAGTTAATATTTTTCATAACTCTGAAAGCTCAACTGGATCAAAACGGTTCAAGCACAGATGAGGTTCTACAGTCACCTCTGATGCTGCTTCACTTACTGAGGAAGAAGAAATCACATTAGGGAGGATGCTAAAGATTTTGTTTCTAATAGAATTAATTTTACTTGTAAAAAAATCCCATGAAGTCATTGCTGCTGAGGGCTAAGGGAATAGATGGCTCAGAGCTATGATTCTGTGTAAGTTTAGCAACTGTACTGAAAAGAAATTTAGGATTATGCTTATTCTCCTCAATTAATGCTGAAAAATAAGCAGTTCTAGTTTGTTGAAGCTTATTTTTATAAAGCACAAGACTATTTTTCCAGGATAGGTAGGCCTCCTCATGGTGCGTAGAGCGCCATGTTCTCTCCAATTTCCTAGAGTTTTATTTTAAGGCTCGTAGATGAGAGTTAAACCAGGGAGCCAACTTCCTGTCCCTAATTACCTTCTTTTTTAAAGGGCCAACATCATCTAATGCCACACGTAAAGAGGAATTAACATGATGAACTAAGGCATCAATTTGTGAGGGGCTAGAACTGAAAATATTGCCCTCTGCTACATGCCTCTGAGATGCTGAGGACAGTAAAGATGGAACAGTTGATTTAAAAGACGCAACTGCGTTGTCAGATAGAGACCGACTATAGTGAAATTTACTTTCATGTCTCGAGAACTCAGTTATAAAAAACACAAAGGTTTTCAGAAAGTGGTCCGAGAGGACTGGATTGTGTGGAAAGATCGTTATTTCCTCACACTCTATGCCATAAGTCAGCACAAGGTCCAATGTATGATGGCAGGAGTGGGTGGAGCTATGTATTCTTTGAGTAAAACCAATTGAGTCTAAGATATTACTAAAGGCTACATTGAGGCTATCATTTTTAATGTCCACATGAATGTTGAAATCCCCCACTACAATGACCTTATAAGTATTTAGCACCACATCTGATAAAAAATCAGAGATCTGATCCAAAAACTCAGAGTAAGGGCCTGGTGGACGATATAAAACTACAAACAAGAGTGGTTTTACAGTTTTGCAATCTGGATTAGGAAAACTAAGAATAAGATGTTCAAACGAACTGTAACTATTAATCTGTAAGGGACTGATTAATAAGTCCGAATGAAAAATGGTTGCCACTCCTCCTCCTCGCCCTGTACTTCGGGCAATATGATGATTTAAATAATTTGAAGGATTCGACTCATTTAAGCTAACGTAGTCCTCTTGCTGCAGCCAGGATTCTGTGAGAGAGAGCAAAGAGATCTGATTATCACAAATCAAGTCATTAACTAACAAAGTCTTAGAAACGCTGCTCCTGCTTACCTTCCCATCTACAAAGTGTGAGATATGACTTTTTCCAGGACTTCGTCCTATAATCTTCAGTGTGCCTGCTGTCCGATGGAAATGAAACGGAAAGGCAGAGCTGATCTAGACATCATCTCTAACCTGCTGATTGAGCTTCCAGCCTAACAACTAGTGTAAGTTAGTAACTAGTAAATAAAATATTAATTTAAATAAAGCTGCTTCTGGTTACAACATTTCAGATAACAAGATGAGTGAGTAAGTTGTGCAAAACCAAACAAACATTTTCATATAGTTGTTCATTAAAGCCAGAGATCCTAATAACAGAAAACTGTGACAAGTCCAACCTGCACAAACATCTTCAGTCAGGCATCGACATGTTTTAGTCTCATGAGATCCCAGAAAGAACGTCTGCTTCAGTAGCTCAGCAGACTCCAGACTTCTTTCAGGACAAGAGGATCATCTCTGACATCCGAACCCACCACAGAAGACCACAACACCTTCAGCTGGAACCAGGTGTCTGCTACTGCTTTCATGGAGCTCTCAGATGTGGTGGATGTTCCAGAGAGAAGCTGCAGTCTTCATGTCAGGATGTGTAAAATAACATCAGCAGCAGATTAGGAGCTACAGCTAAACATATCTATAAGCTGTCTAATGATTGCGTGTTGGACATAAAACCAGACAAGAACAAAGAAAAACAGCATGTAGCACCACAACAAGCACCCCCCACCAACGCTCCAGCACCAGTACAGGTGAGTGGTGTGTTTGGAGGGTTTTAAGTGCTTTTCCTTTCATTTTAGTACCATTAACCCTATAAAAGTTCTTACATTCATACAGAATCTGCAGGAAACATCAGAGAAAGTTGCTACAGTGCTAGCATTAGCTTTGGTACGTGATACACTCCTGATGACTTTAACAATCATCACCACTCATGATCAGTGCCTCTGAAAACATGAATGCAACGGCAGCAGTGTGACCTGTAACTGTTTAGTTACTGATCTACGATTATTCATTTATTTAGGCTGATATGATGAATTACTGATATTAAACAGATGCAGATGAGCAGTCCTGCAGTAAATACCAACTCTGAAAAGGTTCTGATGTTCAGACGTCCTGATTCAGCTCTGCTTATCCTGGAGGACACATGGTGTTACCAAGGTGATCTTGGGTGCGTAGCATGCTTCAGCAGTTTATAGAAGTCAGCATCAGGTGGTATAACTGAAAGATATGAAACAATAACTCATGTTTATGATCACAGTTCCTTTACTAATGATGTCCCAATTCATGCTGCTGTCTGTCACATGACCTACATCTCTAACTAAACTAGTAGTGACCGTCTCAGAACAAAAACAGCTTTTCTCTAGTTGAGATGGTTTAGTAAGTGGAGTTTTTTTATTTTTATTTTTTAATTTATTTCATTTATTATTAAAATAGAACAAAGAACAACAAAAAAACAATACTAACAAATAAATTGAGGTTTCTCAAACCAAGAAAATGAAAAGGGAACAGAAAGAAGAAAACTTATGTTATCTGTCCCTTTTGAACCAAAATGACATTTTTACAATGAAATAACTATAATTATAAATTAGCAAAGTAATTGCTCGACTGGTTTGCTGACTTGAGTTCAATTTGTAAAGAAGAAAGAGAAAATTAATAGTAATAATAACAATTCAAAGAGCAAAAGGATTTTTGCACATATACCTATTCATACATATACACATTAAAGTGCATCGCATGCCCATATGCTCACACATACTTCTGTCATGTTCTGTGTCCCTTTGTTCCCCACCTCCTTCAGTTCCCACTCCAGGTTCTCCTTTTGTGTTCTCTTAGCGCCCTCATGTGTCCTTTGTCTGCATCTCTGTTGTGTGTCTTAAGTTGTAGCCCCAGCCTCTTGTTCCACAGTTCATTGTATGTGTGTATGAGTTTGTGTGTGTCAGTATGTGTTTGTGTAAGTCCATCCCTTAGTCTTTAGGTTTAGTTTTGTGTTTTATATGGTGTCAGGTTTATCTGCCCTCCACTGGTTCTCTTCCCCATCCAGATAATTGTTGTCACCTGCCTTCCCTCCAGCCTCACTCCACACACCTGCTTCCTGTTTCCCTAATTGCTCCTCCCTGTCTATATAAGCCCTCCTTGTCTCATTGTTCTTGTCGGTCCATTGTTGTTTGTCATTTTTGTTCTTTGGTGCTCTGTCTGAGCTTCCTGTCTAGTCCCCAGTTTGTGCTCTAATTGAGCTTTGTTCTCCTGCTTGTGGATTTCTGGATTTTGGGCTCCATGCCTCTGGATTTATTTTGGTTCATCCTACAATAAAAGGATTTTTTACTTTATATCAACTCCTCCCTCATATCGTCTGGTGCTCTGCATATTGGGTCCTACTCCTAATCAGAACGTGACAACTTCATCTATACATATCTATATAGACATACACACGTATCCACTACATATAAGGAAGCAGAGTCGTAGTTTAACCCACCCCTCTGCAGCTTCTGTACTGTTACCCACCCACTACCCCATAGAGACAGTGTCCTGCCCACGGCCAAAACCACACAGATTAAATATCAGGCTTAATAAAGCAAATCATGGAAATCTCATAGATATTAGAACAAATTCAACTGAGCAGAAAACTAGAAAAATTAAATGTGGGTTTTTGAACATTAGATCCATTTTTTCTAAGACTTTGTTAGTTAATGACTTGATTTTTGATAATCAGATCTCTTTCCTCTCAGAGAATTGTGGCTGCAGCAAGAGGACTATGTTAGTTTAAACGAGTTGACTCGTTCTAATTGTTTAAATTATCACATTGCTCGAAGTACAGGGCGAGGAGGAGGAGTGGCAACCATTTTTCATTCGGACTTATTAACCAGTCCCTTACAGATTAATAGTTACAGTTCGTTTGAACATCTTATTCTTAGTTTTCCTAATCCAGATTGCAAAACTGTAAAACCACTCTTGTTTGTAGTTTTATATCGTCCACCAGGCCCTTACTCTGAGTTTTTGGATCCGATCTCTGATTTTTTATCTGATTTGGTGCTAATTACTGATAAGGTCATTGTAGTGGGGGATTTTAATATTCATGTGGACATCGAAAATGATTGCCTCAATGTAGCCTTTAGTAATATCTTAGACTCAGTTGGTTTTACTCAAAGAATACATAGCTCCACCCACTCCTGCCATCATACATTGGACCTTGTGCTGACTTATGGCATAGAATGTGAGGAAATAACAATCTTTCCACATAATCCAGTCCTCTCGGACCACTTTCTGATAACCTTTGAGTTTTTTATAACTGAGTTCTCGAGACATGAAAGTAAATTTCACTATAGTCGGTCTCTATCTGACAACGCAGTTGCATCTTTTAAATCAACTGTTCCATCTTTACTGTCCTCAGCATCTCAGAGGCATGTAGCAGAGGGCAATATTTTCAGTTCTAGCTCCTCACAAATTGATGCCTTAGTTCATCATATTAATTCCTCTTTACGTGTGGCATTAGATGATGTAGCCCCTTTAAAAAAGAAGGTAATTAGGGACAGGAAGTTGGCTCCCTGGTTTAATTCTCATTTACGAGCCTTAAAATAAAACTCTAGGAAATTGGAGGGAACATGGCGCTCTACGTACCATGAGGAGGCCTACCTGTCCTGGAAAAATAGTCTTGTGCTTTATAAAAATAAGCTTCAACAAACTAGAACTGCTTATTTCTCAGCATTAATTGAGGAGAATAAGCATAATCCTAAATTTCTTTTCAGTACAGTTGCTAAACTTACACAGAATCATAGCTCTGAGCCATCTATTCCCTTAGCCCTCATCAGCAATGACTTCATGGGATTTTTTACAAGTAAAATTAATTCTATTAGAAACAAAATCTTTAGCATCCTCCCTAATGCGATCCAAGTATGTCAGCATTTAAACACTAATGATCTGTTTGAGGAATTTCAGTCTGGTTTTAGAGAGTATCACAGCATTGAAACTGCATTAGTGAGAGTTACAAATGATATTCTCATGGCCTCAGATAAGAATCTTGTGTCTGTTCTAGTCTTGTTAGATCTCAGTGCTGCCTTTGACACAGTTGATCACAATGTTCTTTTAGAAAGACTTGAACATGTTGTAGGGATCAAAGGAGCAGCGTTAGGCTGGTTTAAATCCTACCTGTCTGACAGATTTCATTTTGTAAATGTACGTGACAAATCTTCTTCATACTCCAGGGTTACTTGCGGAGTACCACAGGGTTCAGTGCTTGGACCAATTCTTTTTACTATATATATGCTCCCAATTGGTAAAATTATTAGACAGCATGGGATAAACTTCCACTGTTATGCTGACGATACTCAGCTATATTTATCCATTAACCCTGATGAACCTAATCGGTTGGGTAGATTACAGGCTTGTCTTGAGGACATAAAAAATTGGATGACTCTAAACTTTTTACTTTTAAATCAAGACAAGACTGAAGTTCTCATCTTTGGACCAGAAATCCAGAAAAGGAAATTGCTTAGTCAATCACCTGACCTGAATGGCATTACATTAATCTCCGAGAAAAAAGCAAGGAACCTTGGTGTTATCTTTGACCGGGACATGTCATTCAAATCCCAGGTTAAACAGGTTTGTAGGATTTCCTTTTTCCACCTTCGGAATATTGCTAAGATTAGAAGCATCCTTTCCAGGAGTGATGCTGAAAAACTAGTTCATGCATTTATTACATCAAGACTGGATTACTGTAATTCATTACTCTCAGGAAGTCCACAGAATGTAGTTAAAAGTCTTCAGCTTGTCCAAAATGCTGCAGCTAGAGTTCTGATGAGAATTAAAAAGAGAGATCATATCTCTCCTGTCTTAGCTTCCCTACATTGGCTACCTGTTAAATTCAGAATAGATTTTAAGATCCTTCTTCTCACATATAAAGCTCTTAATAATCAAGCTCCATCATACATCAGTGATCTGATTGTTCCATACGTTCCTAACCGAGCACTTCGCTCTCAGGCTGCAGGTCTACTGGTGGTTCCCAGAATATCTAAAATTAGGATGGGAGGCAGATCTTTTAGTTATCAGGCTCCTCTCCTGTGGAACCAGCTCCCAGCTTTAGTCCGTGAGGCAGACACTTGGTCTACTTTTAAGAATAGGCTTAAAACATTTTTATTTGATAGGGCCTATGGTTAAAATCTGATGTTAGCCTAGATCTGGACAAGTGGGGGAGTAGAGGGAGGTGGAGTGTACAGTCGGTAAAGACGGCTCTCCCTTGCCCTGCCTCCAACATGCCTCCATCTAAATAGGCTAGGTTATCCAGAGTTATCTCTGTAGTTATGCTGCTATGGGCTTAGACTGCTGGACGACACACTGACCACTTTCCACACTCTACTACTTTCTTCTACAATCTGCTCTTTAACTGTATTATTTCCTGATATTTCAGCTGTTAACTTTATTTTCTCTCCAAAAGTTTTTCTCCCCAGAAGAAGAAACAACGATGTTCTGCTGAGCTGTGGTGGCCTCATGGAGGGGGCCATCGTCTAGCACACTGCTGCTAACCACTTAAACATTCTCCCTCTCCTGATAATAACTTTTTGCTTTCCTTGACGTTGGATGTGCTACTACTAGTTTACCCGTTTAATTATAGATCCACTAGGATAAATACAATAAAGTTCATCTCTCACCAAATAGAATATTTACTTAGACATCACAATATAACTATAGACACATTAGTGTGTGTGTGTGTGTGTGTGTGTGTGTGTGTGTGTGTGTGTGTGTGTGTGTGTGTGTGTGTGTGTGTGTGTGTGTGTGTGTGTGTGTGTGTGTGTGTGTGTGTGCTCTGTCTTCTCCATCCCCAGTGAGTCATGGAGGATGGCTGCTTATACTGAGCCAGGATTCTCTGGAAGTTTCTTCCTGTTAAAAGGGAGTTTTCCTCTCCACTGTCGCTGCATGCTTGCTTAGTATGAGGATTGCTGTATAGTCACTGACACTCGTCAGTGACTTGATGCAATTTGCTGGGTTCCTTACATAGGAAACATTATTTCTGATTGGCTTAATGAACTGTCCTGAATTGGAATGTTTATCATGTGAAGTGCCTTGAGACGACTCTTGTCGTGATTTGGCGCTTTATAAATAAAGTTGAATTGAATTGAATATACACATACACAAACATACATACATATTTATACATACACACATGAATATACCTACACACATCTTCTATAGCTTTATGTTTATATATATATATATAATTGATTTGAACGTATATTATTCCAGTATTTCATTTTTAATTAGTTTTTTAAAGTAAATATTGTTTTTGCATCCTTGATTACATTACCTAGCTTATTCCATATTTTAACTCCATACAGTATATAGAGACACAGCACTCCTTTATAATTGTTCTATGCTTAGGTATTGTAAATAATTCATGTCCTTTTAGTTCATATTTACTCTGTCTTTTTATAAATCTTCTTAGTACATTTTTAGGAAGGTTTTTTTTGTTTGCATTATACATAAATTTAGAAATATTGTAGTCCACTAGGTCATAGAATTTGTATGTTTTTGTTTTTATGAATAATGGGTTAGATGGATCTCTGTAATTACTTCTTGTAATGATTCTTATTGCTTTTTTTTTTGCAATATGTAGATAGAATTTGTATAAGTTGTATATGTTGTGTCCCAGATTTCTATACAATTTTTCAAATATGGTGCAATAAGTGAATTATATAATAAATATAGGGAGCTATCATCCCGTGACCATTTTACTCTACGTAACATTACAATTGTTTTAGCCATTTTAGTTTTCACATTGTTTATATGTGGCTTCCAAGAGACATTTTCATCGATTATAACTCCCAAAAATTTTAACTTCTTTTACTCTTGTAATATTAATATCATCTATATTTAATAGACTTGTATCATTTGATTTACTTTTACTAAATATCAAGAAACATGATTTATCTGTCTTTAATGAGAGTTTATTCCCATCAAGCCATAATTTTATTTTTTTTTTCATCTCAGCTTGTACTGTTCATACCATCTGTTTGATATTATCTCCTGCATAATAAAAGGTAGTGTCATTTGCAACTAGAATAAATTTTAATATATTTGATATAGAGACAATATCATTTATATACATAATAAATAGTTTCGGACCCAGTACTGACCCTTGTGGTACCCCACAAGTAATATCACGTAGATTTGATTTAATGACATTTATTTGTACATATTGTTTCCTATCATTCAAATAACTTGTTAACCATTTTAGAGCCATTGCTTTGATACCATATTTACTAAATTTTTTAAGAGGAATTTCATGATTTACTGTATCAAACACTTTTTTAAATCAATAAAAACACTTATGAAATGGTTCTTTTTGTCAGTGGCTTCTGATATTTCTTCTGTTAGTTCCACTAGTGCCATGGAAGTTGAATGATTAGTTCTAAAAGCACATTGACTCTCGTTTAATATATTTTCTTCAGTCAGGAATTCATCTAGCCTAGTAATAAATAGTTTTTCTAATGTTTTTGAAAATTGCGACAGTAAGGATATTGGTCTGTAATTGGAAAAAGTGTGTTTTCCACCACTTTTGTATATTGGTATGACTTTTGCTATTTCATGTTATCTGGAAATGTCCCTGTTGTAAAAGATAAATTACATATGTAAGTGAAGGGATGGATGATATTTTCTATTATATTTTTTATTAATGTTATGTCTAGATCGTTACAGTCAGTAGTTCTTTTATTGATGCATTCATTTACAATGATTCTTATTTCATCGCTAGTTACTGGACTCAGAAGTATACTGTTTTTTTTTTACTTGTTATTTTTCCACTGATGTTATAATTAGTTCTTTTAGGAATGTTTGCTAAGTTTGGTCCCACATTAGTAAAGTAATTGTTAAATTTGCTTACTATTGTGCTAGTTTCACTAATTTCAGACTGTCCATTTACAAAGTATTGTGGAACAGTTGAAGCTGTTTATTTCTTTTTGTTACACTATCCAGTATTCCCCAAGTTGCTCTGATATTATTTTTATTTTTGTCTAATAAATTCCTGTGTTACGGCTACCAGCCTGGCCAGTGAGATTCAGGAGCCAGGATCACCCGGCCCGGTGATCAGCCTGACACCGCCCCTCCTCCTCCTCTCCTCCAGGCTGCTGAGGAGCACAGCTGAGCTGAATCCTGCTGATGACCCACACCTGGATAAAAAGGCTGTGCCTTCTGCAGTGCCGGGGTTCTGCTGTCCTCCAGGCCTTGTTTCGGTTTTAACCCCTTCGAGTTGAAGAGTTTTAACTTAAATAGTTTTAACTCTTAGTGATCCCAATGGGTCTTTGATGTTTGTTGATTGAAAAGGTTAACTTGGTTTGCTGCAATTTTATTGACTCTGGTTTTAAACACCATCTGTTTGGTAAAGCTTTTAACAGAAGTTTTTACCAGGTGTTTATTTTTTTAGTTGGTAACTGGTGTAATGTTAACCTTCTTGAGTTGTTTGTTTTGCATTATCTTTATAATGCTCGCCATCTGTTTGCTCTTGTTTTTAGAACCTTTTACTACAATTAAAACCATTTTAAACTCCTCTGTCATATTTCTTATGTTACCCCCTCATTCGCATTTTAACACCTCCTGTCGGGGACGTAACATGCTATAATACTTTTTTGTTTTTTAGTATAGTTACTAATTGTATTTTTGTACCTATTTTCTACTTCACTTGTTCTTTGCTTTAAAAAGCATCTATTTAAGGTATTTTTTTTCTTACAGGCATTCTGCAGCCCTTTTGTCATCCATGGATTGTTCATCCCTTGTCTTTTTGTTTGAATTTCGGTTTTACAGTTTTCATCATACAGGTTACACAATATTCTATGTAAGCCATGTTTACACCTTTAACATAAACTGTTTCCCAGTTGTGTTGTTCCAAGTCTCTTTTTAGTGCATTTATATCGTTTTGTGACCTATCCCTTAATAGTCTTTGCGTTTGATGTTGAAATTCAATCCGATGACTTTTATAGACTGTAAAAATTGGCAGGTGATCACTGATGTCTATCATTACAAGTCCGCTTCTCTCGATTTCCCTTGCAACGTTAGTAATTATATTATCTATTGTAGTTGAACTGTGTGCATTTATTGTTGTTGGTTTGTTATCAGTGGAAACAGACCCAGTAGATGCCTTGAATTTATAAAGTTGTTTGCAGTCTTTGAATTATTTACATTTTCCAGATCAACCTTAAAGTCTCCACAGAGAAATACATCCTTGTTGCAGATTCCACTCAACATTTCAGTAACTGTATTTGTAAAAGATTATACTCAGGATCCTGGTGCTCTGTATGTACAACTTACTATCATGTTTTTTGTCTTCTCAGAAATTATTTCTATAGTAATTATTTGCATTACATCATTGATGGCTGTTGACATGTTATAAATAACTTTGCTTTTCAAACTATTACAAATAAATAGTGCTACACCACCTCCTCTTTTATTTTTCTGATTTAGTAAATACATCTCATAGCCCTCTATCTGTACTTCTTCATTATTACCTTCTTTTAGCCAAGTTTCTGTAATTGCAATAATTTGAAATCTTCTTTTGTGTTAAAAAATCCAAGATTTAGTAATAATTTACAAAACAAACTTCTACAGTTAAAGTGAATGATTGAGAGTGATCCTTCTGATAAAACAGAATCCTTTAGTTCTTGATTTCTATAATATTCACATTCCTTATTCGTATGTATGTATATATTATTTTCTAGATACTTTTCAGGGTCATATATTTTGTATTGTAGTTCCTCATTTGTACATGTAACATCCCCCCCCCCTCCTGTTTACCTTGATTTCTTTCATGCTTCTGTAGGTGATTTTACTCTGTTTTACAACCCTCTTCCCACATTCAAAGACTATTGAATTTTTCCAGATCTTCCAGATCTTTTACTATCTTCGCTTGTTGCCCTTCTTCTTCTTTGATCCATACATTCCCATTTCTTGTCCAAGTTGCTACAATTTTTTCTGCCTTTTTAAGATCCGTGCCTCTCTAGCTATTGTCCCATTTCTTTTTGTTAAGTGTTCATTTACGTGCACATTGGTGCCTCTTAGTTTGCTTGCTTGCACCTGTACACTGTTCCTTTGTTTTCTGCTGATGACTTTTACAATAATAGCTGGCTTTGTTTTCAGATTTTTTAGGCAGTGTGTGACGTATAGATATATATGTGCAGAAAGGTAACTACTTGTTGTTCAAGTGTCTCCAGTTCTTTTTTCTGAGGCATCTTCTGCTGAGTCATGATTCGTGCCTGCTTTTGCATAGCTTTATTATCAGATCCTCTCTTCTTGTGTACTGTTCGAGTTCATCAACTCGTTGCTCTAAAGCTGTTATCTTTTGTCTTTTTCAGTCAACAGTACTTTAAGTTCTTTCACCTCCTCCACCAGTCTCAATAATCGGTTCTGCTGTGCTGTTATATTTGACAGCTCACCTGACATGAAGTTCAGTGATGGTTTGATCTCCTCCAGGTCATCTTGAGCCATGTCTTTGCCTCATACTGCAGCTCTTCCTCCAGGCATCCCTGCCTCTCCGATAGTTGTTCAATTTGCGTAATCGCCGCAACGCGATGTTGTTGGTCCTATCTCGATCGAACCACTCCTGGTTCGGTGCTGCTGGACCAGGCACGCCGGGTTCGGTGCTGTCACAACAAGCCGGAAGAGTCACGCTGGTTCGGTGCTGCTGGGCCGAGCCGGAAAAGCCATGCTGGGCCGAGCCGATAGTACCACCCCGGGTTCGGTGCTGTCACGAGTTAGAACGAGTTACAGAGCTGCAGGGACAAAGGAAGTTAAAACGTTGGTCCTCTACCATTTGTAGTTGGAGCCTCAGTTTAACTGGTACTGGCATTATCCTGGCACACAATAACATGTGTTAGTATGTGTTATAACAATTACAATTCATTAGTAAATCATGACATGCGCCGTGGAAGCGCCGCAGTTTTGAGAAGCCGCCGCGCCGCTGAGCACTTCTTTGAAAGTCGCGCAATAGTCACATCACACGGGACTTGAGCACAAGAAGCGGGGAGTGCCTCTGTTATTTTACGTGATCCGACTTGCCGTCGTGTTTTGTGAGACTAATTCATTAAAAATGGGTAAGTATGCTATTTATTAGGATATTTTAGATCAATACTACTTTAAAGTTATCAAAAATGTGGCTAGGTTTTTGCCGACGGTTGGGTTTGTGCTGTAAAGCCACTCCGCATCGTCATGTCTGTTGTAAAGCACTCCACGATGTTGCAAACAGCCGCGGTGCAGCTTGAAACAGAGCTGACGCCTATCTTCAGCGCCGCAGCGCTGCTGGGACGTGACGTTCCCGTGTAGCCACTCTCCTTAACAATAATGGCTTCTATTTAAAATGACGGCGTGGGCACAACTCCAAGGTCCACGTAGAAGATGAGACTTACTCCTTTAATAAAATCATTCTTAGTTTGGTCTAATGAGATTATTTATTTCAGTCTACATGTTTACAATCTTATTTCTTGTTGTCTACAATGAATATTCTATATAAAGTGATTTAATAATTATTTAATCAACATAAATGTTTATTTCAGATCTTAAAAACACTAAAAAGTCCACTTGAATATCTTAATTATTTATTATCAGCTACCTTCACATATTAGTGCCGTGTTAACAAATGTTTAACAGATTTATTTCACATTAAATGGAAGCAGACTCCTGAGGAACGTGACGTCTGAGGGTCGTAGTGGACGCCTGTTCACATTTCTCAGATCTGGTTGGTCAAAGTTTATATACAGCCATGTGATTAAAAGTGAACTCCCGTCACTGTCCAGGTCCAGGTTTGGAGTCTAGGCCAGTGAAGATCACTCGGCTGTGCGCTAACCTCACCATCTCGGCACGAACATGTTGAAAAAGAGGAAGAGGAGGAAGAATTTTTTGTGTAGCACCTCTCAAGATTAAAATCGTGATCCCTTGGTGGATCACAGACCCCAGGCTGGGAACCACAGGCCCAGTATGCTGAGTAAGTGGAAACATTGGTTGGAATTAATGTTTAATTTTTGGAAACCTGTCTGACTTTCCACAACAGAATGACACTAAAAGTCGTCGTCGTCTTCCTCCGCTTATCCTTGTCCGGGTCGCGAGGGCAGCATCCCAACTAGGGAGCTCTAGACCGTACTCACCCTGGCCACCTCCACCAGCTCCTCCTGCAGGACCCCAAGGCGTTCCCGGACCAGATAGGAGATGTAACCTCTCCAACGTGTCCTGGGTCGACCCGGGGGCCTTCTGCCAGCAGGACGTGCCCGGGGCTGATTTGCTGCACCTGGCGGAAAGGCGTTTCCTGTTTTCAGTGTTGCACTACGTGTAGCTGTTTGGTGTTTGGGGCTCGCTAAAGCTGATTTAATTTCTCTGCAACAGGATATCTCTGAGTTATTGTAGCACAAAAGCACACTAAAACACACATTTTCTGTTTTTCCACCTAGCTTTTAGGGAACCATTTGAGTTCGCACGCAGTTTATTTGGTGTTGAACAGTTTGCTCGTCCAGTTAGCTTAGCCTCAGCACGGCTATGGCTACTTCTGTCTCTGCTTCTCCGTCTCCTATCTCTTGCTGTCTGTGTCAGATGTTTAGTTACTCCTCTGCCTCCTTTAGTGATAATGGTACGTGTAATAAATGTAGCATTTTTGTAGCTTTGGAGGCGAGGGTGTCGGAATTGGAGTCCTGGCTCCGCGCTGTTGAAAAACCCGTAAAGAATTCAATTCAAGTTTATTTATAAAGCGCCAAATCACGACAAGAGTCGTCTCAAGGACCTTCACATAATAAACATTTCAATTCAGGTCAGTTCATTAAGCCAATCAGAAATAATGTTTCCTATATAAGGAACCCAGCAAATTGCATCAAGTCACTGACTAGTGTCAGTGACTATACAGCAATCCTCATACTAAGCAAGCATGCAGCGACAGTGGAGAGGAAAACTCCCTTTTAACAGGAAGAAACCTCCAGAGAATCCTGGCTCACTATAAGCAGCCATCCTCCACGACTCACTGGGGATGGAGAAGACAGAGCACACACACACACACACACACACACACACACACACACACACACACACACACACACACACACACACACACACACACACACACACACACACACACACACACACACACACACACACACACACACACACACACACACACACACACACAGGCTCCAGAAGAGGTTCTTCTTGAAGAATGGGAAAACATCGATGTTGCAACAAGTCGCCATCTTGTTCATTCCATGCCTAGAAGACCCGGCGTTGTCCCTGGAAACCACGGTGGTCGTGCTAAACACCAGCTGTAGTAGTTTTAGTTGTGGGGTGGATTCCTCTGCTTCAAACACTTTGGTAAAACTGAAGATGTTGTGATCCAAGTTTTATTATTATCCATAGTTTCATGTCCTGGAGCTAAACACGTGTTCAGGAAAACCAGCCTGGTGAACATTCTGGAAACTGTTCTTTTGTTGAGCTGCTGATTAAATTCCTACTTTTTACAGGGGGTGTACTCATTTATGCATAAACACACAGTAAATACACTCCAGTGGTGGCAGAATGCCGGTATGTCCTTTGTGGTTCTAGCGGGGAGTTGCTTTGCAAAACCACCTGGGCAACCAAGAAGTTCAATGGGAAACCACAACATCTGCACTCGAGCGGAAGGAGACAGAAATTAGGCTTAAGCAGTACAATAAATTACTTCTAGGTCGCTCCTGTTAGATTTGACTAAACTCTGCAGCATTTTGCTGGTCGGTGTCGAATTACAAATGCGAGCGCCGTCTAGGCAACCCCCCGAGCTCACACACGCAAACAGACCATTGTGAAAGGAGGAAAACTGACACCCCCCAGCCGTCTGAGAAGGAAATCTGTTTCCATGCAACCTTCCTTCCAACATGACTGAGTCTTCATGTTCTGTGATGATTCCACTGTAGAATTTGTACTCATTGTACCTTTAAAGTTGCACATCATTTTCCATCAAGTTTATAACTCAGAGTTTCTTGCTGACTGTGTAGACCCTGTTTTAGACCAAGCTTTGTAAATGAGGCCCCAGAACCGTGGTCTCTGGACCAGGATCTACAGGGTGCAGCATTCCTCTCTGCAGCCGCCACACTCTTCTAATCTCTGGATGTTAGAAGAAAAGGATGAGGAGGGTGATTTATCCGCTCTTCCTTTCACATCGTCTCACCCAAACTCACTCATCGCTGTCCATTTAACTCTTCATCTCCTCCTTTCTTCATGGCATTTGTTCTGGGCCTTTTCCTTTTCCTCCCACTCATCCTTTGTCCTTCCATCACCCCATCCTTTCCCTATCACTCCTGACCGAGTACTGATTATAATCCTCTTACCACTCGGCTCCATTACCCACTTCAGCCATTTTTTTTGCATTCACACCAAAGAAAGAGGGGCTCTTCTCCTTTTTTATCAGCCTGAAAAGCTCAGTCCTCTAAAACTCTGCCCCCCCACCCCAGCCCCCAAACCTCTTATGTTATCTCACATTGCATGCTGTCAGATTTTTGTTTCCAGGTTTGGTCCAGATAATTTTGCATGGGGTGAAGGGGCAGTAACTCTTTGGTGTTCATGAGTTCCCAAGAAGGTGTGGCCAGCCTCCAGGAGGGATTATGTTGTGTTTTGTTTTAATCCCTGAATGCCACTGTTGGTCCTGCAGCGAAGAAAGCGCTACAGTGCTCCTTTAATGCCATGTGATAAATCTGAAATATGTTAGAAAATAAACTGTTAGTCTGATTCATTTGAACTCCTCCTCTTCATGAATGAATAAAATTGCAGCCGTCCCTAAACTGCCTTTCTCTGCAATCTAATTTGTAGCTCCTCTCAGGGGAGAGATTAAGGCCTAATCCCCTGACGCCTCATGCTTAATTGATATGATTAAACTATACAAGGCGGTGGGTGGTTCCATGTTGCTTTCTCAGAGGGATTGCTCCCTCTGCTGAAAACGACGACCTTCCCACATTCCCCCATGACCCTCCCCTCGCCTCCCTATTCAGCCCTCCTGTTCTGTTTCCTCTCATCTTTCTGCATCTATCTCTTTCATCTCCAATTTAGCAGTGCCCTCACCACACACACACACACACACACACACACACACACACACACACACACACACACACACGCTCCCTCAAGGAAAACACCCACGTGCTAACCCTAACCCTGTTCAGAAACAGTTAGCCAAGCATTCTGGGAGTGTGTCTGCACCCCGAGACCAAAAGCTCCTCTCAAACACCGGAGGGATTTGGAGGCCTTAAAGTGGCTCGGGGAGGCTGGTGTTGTGTTCATGACTTGATGAATTTTAAATGGAGGTTAGAAGGATTTGAATTAGCCCTCTCTCATTTATTTCAGGGATTAAAGAAGAGGAAAAAGAAAAATCAATCAATTGGTCAATAAACTGCCTAGCAACCCAGACAATGTTATAACAATTATGGGCATACGGAGGTTAGCCCGTCCCGTTTCCCACTCACTTCCTGTGTCACTATCCACCACACTTCATTTAGCCGTGTAATCTGTTACTAGGCAGATTCGTGTTTTTCTGAGCCGTCTCTAAATGCACCACAGGCTTACACATCAACCCACTGACGGTAGAAATGATGGGTGGCGTCTCCACCAGTCACCCATAGGTTTCTGAAGCTCAGTGGCTGACTCCTAACCGCCATCTTGGCAGTGTCATGCGTCTTGTCACTCAGAAAATACAAAAATGGTGCCGAGAGGGGGCTGTGAGGGTGGAGGCAGATAACTGACACCCATCAAACTCTGAGCCAATGTAGCTGCAAGCTAACCAAAGCTAACACGTTTTTAGCCAGAATACAGTGGTTGAGCGACTCTGCTAAGCTCTTGCTTCTAGGCTGCCACACTTTAACTTGAGGCCGAGGCCTGCCCTGGAGCAGGCAAGGGCGCAAGCATCACCTGTCAATGAAAAAGACACGCCCCTAATCATCTGTAACGGGGGACTGTATGACGTATAGATCATTTAGTTTTATTTTCATGTATTTTTTTTTATATTTTATGATTCCTATCTTCTTCTTTTATCTCCTGTGAGACTGGTTGGGCGGCGCCGCAGCACACCCTATGGGTGAGCTACAGCTGACCGTAAACCAATCCTAATAAAGCTAAAATGGTTTTGAACCAAGCTGTAAACATTTTTGCTGTGACGATGTTTTACATGGGAGCCAGTGAGGATTTGCTCTTTCTGGAGCCATCCCCTAGTGGATGAGGGGGAACTACAGTCTAGTCACTTTGAAGTTGGCAGACGGCGTTTCCCTTTAGACGCTACAGTGAGCCTCCAGTGGCACAAAACGGCGGCTAAGTTTTTCCAAACAAGGTGTGTAAGTTGGGTTATGAGGCTGCATGCAGATAATGTTAGCTAAATGATGGCTAACATGCGCATATATCATGTTGAGCTAGGAGACAGTGTTGTTCTCACCTGTTGCACCTGTTTATAGTTCATGAGGGTGAAGCCCAATTCCTTTTCACTTCTGTGCAGAGCTTGTGCTCACTGTGGATTTCCACATATATGCATAAAACCTGTATGAGACAGCATATTCAGGGAGTGTCTGTAGGTGAACACATGGTGTAAAAGGGACTTCACTTTTCTAACTCTCGCCATTGTTCCTGCTGAGCAGGTGAGGCCCATAACTATTACGTTCAAACAGTAATGATGATAACCAAAAGATACATTTGAATCACTGGTACTAACGCCAATAACCGAGGCAGTGAATCAATCGTTCTTTAACAGTAAAGAAAAGTGTTTTTCTCTGTAATGGAAAGACAAAAACTTTCACATCTGCCGTTACTCGTGATCATATCGTTTAGGTTCCTGTTGCTTTCCTGCTTGGAATTTTTCTTTTTGTCCTTCACATATAATATTTGCAACTATGAAGCTACTGCAGAGACAATGTCCTGGTGCCCCCCCCCCACCCCCACCCCCGTTACCTTGTGAGGGTGGACGGATGGAAACCATCTCATTTACAGTCTCTAATGTCAGCAGATGCTGGCATCATGTGATGGTTTACACTTGTAAAGGCAAACACTGTAACCACTAAGTGTCTCTTGAAGGACTTAAAACCAAACGCAACACAGATCCCAGGATTTAAGGCATTTACCCGCACAAATCCAGTGATTAGTCCACATTTTGTTGCTCCTAATCTTCAAATCTTGTTTGTGCAGCAGCATGATGAAATCCCATTCAAAGGAATAACAGTGTGGCTGTTTGGCATCAACTTTCCACTCAATCTGTTTTAAGTGAACAAAGAAAACCTTTTCAATTAGAAAACAATAGAGGATCAAATGATGGAATATCACCATGACAGCAAATGATATGTATTTGTTTCTGGCAGGATGGCGCCGCAGATGGCAGCCTCGGTACATTGCTCTCTTTTGTTTGTGTTGTTTTTGTATATTTTTTGGGAAATCAGCGATGCAAAACGGATTACTTTCAGCAGAGATGAACTACTGGATATCAGGCAACAAACCACAGAGACGGATTTTCAAAAATTTGAGGACCCGGGGAGTTTACTGGAAGTTTTGATCGGAGGAACTGCTGTTTGTTGGAGAAGGAAGCACAGGAGGGGTAAACGAGCAGGATCGCTGGTGAGACTCCGCCAACGGGGATTTCGTATGCCTCTCCCAGCAATACACCTAGCGAACGTCCGATCCCTACCTAATAAAATGGACGAGCTGCTCCTTCTGAACAGGACCAACCGAGATTTTGCACACTCCGCTGCCCTCTGCTTTACTGAAACGTGGCTCAGTGACTTGACTCCTGATAATGGCTTACACCTGCCCGGGTTTTGTTTACATCGCGCAGACCGGGAAAAAGAGCCATCAGGGAAGACGACAGGAGGTGGAATCTGCTTCTACATTAATGAATGTTGGTGTACAGACGCTACAGTTCTCAGTAAACATTGTAGCTCAAACTTGGAGACAATAGTTTTGAACTGTAAGCCGTTTTACTCCCCGCGGGAAATATCATCATTCATTTTGATTGGAGTGTACATACATCCTCAAGCAGATGTGAGTGTTGCATTGCAGACTCTCGCCGATCAAGTTACCTCCACAGAGAACAAGTACCCAGACTCAGTGCTCATTATTTTGGGTGATTTCAATCAGGCTAAACTTAATTCCGAACTACCGAAATACAGACAGCACATCAGATGTCCGACTAGAGGCAAAAACATACTGGATCATTGCTACACAGTTCTTAAAGGGGCATACCACTCTGTCCCTCGTGCAGCTCTCGGCCTCTCTGACCATAATTTGATTCATCTTATCCCCACTTATAAACAAAAACTAAAATCTGTAAAGCCAGCCATCAGGACAGTGAGGAAATGGACAAATGAAGTAAAAGAGGAGCTACAGGACTGTTTTGATTGTACAGACTGGAGAGTATTTGCAGATGACACCACTGTCATGGGCTCATCCAGGATGGTGATGAGTCTGCTTATCAGCGAGAAGTTGAGAGGCTGGTGGTCTGGTGTAGTCAGCACAATCTTGAGCTTAACACCCTTAAGACTGTGGAGATGGTTGTGGATTTTAGGAATCTTCCAACAGTGCTGCCCCCCCTCACAATATCCAACAGCCCAGTGTCAATGGTGGACTCATTCAAGTTCTTGGGAACTATCATTTCCAGGGATCTGAAGTGGGAAACAAACATCAACTCCATCGTCAAAAAGGCTCAGCAGAGGATGTATTTCTTACGGCAACTAAGGAAGTACGGCCTACCACAAGAGCTGCTGATCATCTTCTACACTGCTGCAGTCGAATCCATACTTTGCTCATCCATCACTGTCTGGTTTGGGTCAGCCACAAAAATGGACAAATGCAGACTACAGCGTATTATTAAAACAGCAGGAAAAATCATTGGTGCCCAACTGCCCTCTGTCCAGGAACTGTACATCAGCAGGACCAGGAAAAAGGCAGTGAATATTGTCCAAGATGCCACACATCCTGCATCTACTCTCTTCCATCTCCTCCCATCTGGCAGACGCGATAGATCGCTGTACACAAAAACCACCAGACACAAGAACAGTTTCTTTCCTTCAGCCATTTCTCTCCTGAATCTGTAGATTATTTTACCTTCCTTTTACTATAGTTTTTAATACTTATTCAGTATGCTTATGGATATGTGTGTGTGTGAGTGTGTGTGTGGGTATGTATATATGTGTGTGTGTAAATGAACATGTGTGTGGGTATACATGTTCTTATGTGTTTTTAGGTATTTTTATTCTCATTTATTGTGGTTGTTGTATGTTTTAGAGAGCGAACATCTACCGAAGACAAATTCCTTGTAAATGTAATTTTACTTGGCCAATAAATCTGAAATCTGAATCTGAAATCTGATGTATGTGAGCATTTAAACACTAATGCTCTGTTTGAGGAATTTCAGTCTGGTTTTAGAGAGTATCACAGCACTGAAACTGCATTAGTGAGAGTTACAAATGATATTCTCATGGCCTCAGATAAGAATCTTGTGTCTGTTCTAGTCTTGTTAGATCTCAGTGCTGCCTTTGACACAGTTGATCACAATGTTCTTTTAGAAAGACTTGAACATGTTGTAGGGATCAAAGGAGCAGTGTTATGCTGGTTTAAATCCTACCTGTCTGACAGATTTCATTTTGTAAATGTACATGACAAATCTTCTTCATACTCCCGGGTTACTTGTGGAGTACCACAGGGTTCAGTGCTTGGACCAATTCTTTTTACTATATATATGCTCCCAATTGGTAAAATTATTAGACAGCATGGGATAAACTTCCACTGTTATGCTGACGATACTCAGTTATATTTATCCATTAACCCTGATGAACCTAATCGGTTGGGTAGATTACAGGCTTGTCTTGAGGACATAAAAAATTGGATGACTCTAAACTTTTTACTTTTAAATCAAGACAAGACTGAAGTTCTCATCTTTGGACCAGAAATCCAGAAAAGGAAATTGCTTAGTCAATCACCTGACCTGAATGGCATTACATTAATCTCCGAGAACAAAGTATGGAACCTTGGTGTTATCTTTGACCAGGACATGTCATTCAAATCCCAGGTTTCACAAGTTTGTAGGATTTCCTTTTTCCACCTTCGGAATATTGCTAAGATTAGAAGCATCCTTTCCAGGAGTGATGCTGAAAAACTAGTTCATGCATATATTACATCAAGACTGGATTACTGTAATTCATTACTCTCAGGAAGTCCACAGAATCTAGTTAAAAGTCTTCAGCTTGTCCAAAATGCTGCAGCTAGAGTTCTGATGAGAATTAAAAAGAGAGATCATATCTCTCCTGTCTTAGCTTCCCTACATTGGCTACCTGTTAAATTCAGAATAGATTTGAAGATCCTTCTTCTCACATATAAAGCTCTTAATAATCAAGCTCCATCATACATCAGTGATCTGATTGTTCCATATGTTCCTAACGGAGCACTTCGCTCTCAGACTGCAGGTCTACTGGTGGTTCCCAGAATATCTAAAATTAGGATGGTAGGCAGATCTTTTAGTTATTGGGCTCCTCTCCTGTGGAACCAGCTCCCAGCTTTAGTCCGTGAGGTAGACACCTTGTCTACTTTTAAGAATAGGCTTAAAACATTTTTATTTGATAGGGCCTATGGTTAAAATCTGATGTTAGCCTAAATCTGGACAAGTGGGGGAGTAGAGGGAGGTGGAGTGTACAGTCGGTAAAGACGGCTCTCCCTTGCCCTGACTCCAACATGCCTCCATCTAAATAGGATAGATTATCCAGAGTTATCTCTGTAGTTATGCTGCTATAGGCTTAGACTGCTGGATGATACACTGACCACTTTTCACACTCTACTGCTTTCTTCTACAATCTGCTCTTTAACTGTATTATTTCCTGCTATTTCAGCTGTTAACTTTATTTTCTCTCTAAGTGTTTTTCTCCCCAGAAGAAGCTACAATGACGTTCTGCTGAGCTGTGGTGGCCTCATGGAGGGGGCCATCGTCTAGCACACTGCTGCTAACCACTTAAACATTCTCCCTCTCCTGATAATAACTTTTTACTCTTTTCGACGTTGGATGTGCTACTACTAGTTTACCCGTTTAATTATAGATCCACTAGGATAAATACAATAAAGTTTATCTCTCACCAAATAGAATATTTACTAAGACATCACAATATAACTGTAGACACATTACTTGTGTGTGTGTGTGTGTGTGTGTGTGTGTGTGTGTGTGTGTGTGTGTGTGTGTGTGTGTGTGTGTGTGTGTGTGTGTGTGTGTGTGTGTGTGTGTGTGTGTGTGTGTCTGCTCTGTCTTCTCCATCCCCAGTGAGTCGTGGAGGATGGCTGCTTATACTGAGCCAGGAATCTCTGGAGGTTTCTTCCTGTTAAAAGGGAGTTTTCCTCTCCACTGTCGCTGCATGCTTGCTTAGTATGAGGATTGCTGTATAGTCACTGACACTAGTCAGTGACTTGATGCAACCTGCTGGGTTCCTCATATAGGACACATTATTTCTGATTGGCTTAATGAACTGACCTGAGTTGGAATGTTTATTATGTGAAGGTCCTTGGGACGACTCTTGTCGTGATTTGGCGCTATATAAATAAAATTGAATTGAATTTAAAAAAATGGTTGAAAGGCATCTATTATGCTTTGTTTTAAAGCATCCTCTTATCCTTCAGAAATCTATATAAATAAAATAAATGTGCTCGACTCCGAAGCCGGAAGCGTTGCTAGAATCCGACAACTGAATTGTTCAGCTAACTTTTAGCTACCAAACTTTAGTTCAGCACCAGTGTTAGAAGTACAACACAAGAGAATCAAAGGAAGTGGCCGTATGCAATTTAGAACTTCCTTGGATTTCCTGTTTAAAACATTTGCTGTGCCGAGCGGTTCTGGTCAGTACGCCCCATCTGCATCCGAAGATGTCCCTGCTGCGCACAAGAAACACAGGACCTCAATGAGTAGGCTACAGCCCGCTGATTGTGTGTGTGTGTGTGTGTGTGTGTGTGTGTGTGTGTGTGTGTGTGTATATGTGTGTGTGTGTGTGTGTGTATATGTGTGTGTGTGTGTATATGTGTGTGTGTGTGTGTGTGTGTGTGTGTGTATGTGTGTGTGTGTGTGTGTGTGTGTGTGTGTGTGTGTGTGTGTGTGTGTATATGTGTGTGTGTGTATATGTGTGTGTGTGTATATGTGTGTGTGTATGTGTGTGTGTGTGTGTGTGTGTTTGTGTGTGTGTGTGTGTGTGTGTATACACAATTACCTCCCTCCCCTGTCCAAACGGAGGTGACGAGCGCTGCTTATCGTGGCTGCATGCACTGATGTGTGGAGAGTCCCCAACCCTACCTCTCCACCTAGTGGACACTTATGCTGTGTAATGTCCGGTCTGTTGCATTTCTGTCTGAGGTGTTTTTTGCATAGCAAAGCTGCCCTCCCTGTGGAGGGTAAAGCCAGGCGTACACTGTGCGACTTTTTCACTTTTTTGAGCCAGTTTTCCACTCGTGCGAGAATCCACTCGGGGCGAGTTTTTCGCCGAGCGTCGTATGTTGTACAGGGGGTTACGAGAGGCGATTAACACCACGTGACCAGCTACTGATCAGCAATCATGAGCTGGCACAAACTTCTGGCGTGTTTGAAATTTTGCACGTCCCTCGTGAGGGTATCGCACTGTTGAAGCGGCGCTGCGAGCAGCTGCGACCCAAAAAGTACCAGAACCGCTCACGGCGCATGCGCAATCATGCATCAACACCGCTCGCCCGCTATCTCCCTAATAACACACGCTGTTCGTTTTTATTTCTACACGTTTTTTTACTCACAAAGATTGTCAAGAAAGCGTGTTTGTCGTGTTCATGTCAAATTAAACTGATCACAAAACACAGATTTACTTTCTTTATTTCTTTTTCCTCATCCAACCCCCATAAATCCCTGTGTGTCCTCCTGCAGCACTCCCGAAGGACAACAGGCAAAACAAGACACAAAAGTCTGACGTATTGAGTAAAAACTACTATTTTTAGCATATTTTAGGTCCGACGTGTTGCTACCAGACGTACAGCGTGAGCAGTCAGGTTGCATCTGAGAACTGGGTCGTGCAGTGTGAGCACATGACTCGTGAGATGTGCCCTGCGAGGAAGTCGTACAGTTTGAGCTGAAGCTGAGTGCTACAAGTGAAAAAGTCGCACAGTGTCTGCTCAGCTTAACTCTGAAGTGCCTTTTTTTGAGCCACTGCTCACCTAATGCAGAGATTTTAATAGTCAAATGCAGACCTTATTATCTCCCCAGAGAACTCACTTCCATCATACTCACTGCAGTATATATCCCCCCAACGTTGATGCTAAGCTGGCCATGAAAGAACTTTCTGCAGCCATTAACAAACACCAGAATGAACACCCCCAGGCTGCTTTTATTGTTGCTGGCGACTTCAATCACACCAACTTAAGGACAGTCCTCCCCAGATTCCAGCAACATGTCTCCTGCCACACCCGAGGAGACAAGACTTTAGACCATGTTTATTCTAACCTGGCTGGAGCCCACAAAGCAACACCCCTCCCCCACATCGGACAATCGGACCATCTTTCCCTGTTCCTCACACCTCGATATTCACCACTCATCCAACATGTGAAACCTTCTGTGAGGACAATTAAAGTGTGGCCAGAAGGGACAGACGCGGTGCTCCAGGACAGATTTAAAAACACAGACTGGACTATTGGGCCATTCCCATCTGTACCGGGTCGGCCCGGGCCGGGTAGCGTAGGTTGTTTACATATCTGGGTGGCCTGGTATTGTTCCGGGCCAACCAAGGCT
This sequence comes from Nothobranchius furzeri, assembly GCF_043380555.1. Lineage (NCBI taxonomy): Eukaryota > Metazoa > Chordata > Actinopteri > Cyprinodontiformes > Nothobranchiidae > Nothobranchius > Nothobranchius furzeri. Next base: position 73,414,165 of record NC_091751.1, read on the forward strand.
CATTCTCAGCCCTCTTCTCGAGGGGGTCTGCTTCAGGCCGACCAGGGCCAACACACCCACTGCTGACAGCAAATTCACACCTTCCATTAGAGCAAGCCTCTGATTGGTGGGTAGAATCAGCCCACATGGGCTTAAGGCAAGGATGTGTGGAATCAACCGGGCCAGGCTGGGGCCGAATGGGGCTACCCGTCCCGGGCCGACCCGGTACAGATGGGAATGGCCCATTAGTTCACCCACACAGACCTGGACCAGTACGTCTCATCTGTACTGGAGTTCATCTCCAAAACCAGACAGTGTCACCACACAGAAATGGATCACCATGTACCCCAACCAGAAGCCTTGGATGAACCGGGACGTACGTCTCCTACTGAAGGCCCGCAACGCCGCTTTTAGGACAGGAGATGCACACGCCTACAGTACAGCCAGGGCTAATCTAAAGAAGGGCATCAAAAAAGCCAAACACCATTCCAAAAAGAAGGTAGAAGAACACTTCTCGAACTCCAACCCCCGACGCATGTGGCAAGGACTCCAGACATTACAGACTCAATGAGCTCAACAACTTTTATGTTCGTTTTGAACGAGGGAACCCCACAATCAGGGCCGTTGCTAGCTATTTTGATGCCCTAAGCACAAAGTCTTCGTGGTCCCCCCCCCCCCCCCAACACACACACACAGAAAAAACAACACAATCACTGGCATGTGACATGACTAAATTCAAAACCATTTAACCTTTATTAAGAACTAGAGAGGCACAATATACACATTTTATACACAACTAGAAAATTCTGACTATGAAGGGAAGAGGTTGGCATAATGGACTTTTTTCTTCAAATTATACCATCAGCAACTGATGTTCCTCTTGGCCCGTAAATGTTTATGAAATATATATCAACATAGAGCAAATACCTAACTAGAAAATAGGTTTATCTAATTTTTCACATTAAATCTCAGTTACATAGCCTATAGGCCACATAGGCTATTTAATAATGATATAAATCATGTCCATAGTTAACTCATGATTAATCACAAACAGCCGCTTATTTAAAAATAAAAATTCTTACTTTACCTTGACGGTGTTCTTGTCCTTCCTGTTTTTGTGATATTTAAGTATTTGGGTGGACAAATATGATTCATTTGTTTATTTCTGTTACAAAACAGCACAGATGGGCCTATCTGACCTCACAGAGGAAACTTTATTTTACTTGAGAAAGATGTTTTAAGATGAACTTATTAAAACAAAAAAATCTTCAAACTCTTAAAGGTTTATTTTTAGATGAACAACCTTTGACACTGTTCTGACTTGTTTTTTGATACAAGTTGCATGAACAGGCTGAATAAAAGGATTTTCCCTTTGTTGCATTTAACTATTTCTTCTTTAAAGAAGTGCTGATTCAGAAGAGAATGATTGCATTTAGGAAGATGATGACTTGCTACGTTTTTCTCCAGCAGTAAAAAAGCTCTAAAGCTTCTCTGAGTTTCTCTCCCTCTCAGCCTCTCTCACTCAGCTACTAATGAACGCCCGGTAGGCGGGGTCAGATCAACACTTTGTTGTACCCTGGGCAACAATATTCAAGGGCCCCATCATCACGACCCAGGGATCACCATAATATGGTCACATACAGAATATATTACTGTAATATGCAGTAAATATACTCAATACTTGAATACCTGATGTCACGTAACCCTCTCAGGGTAACCTTTGACCCACCTCGTGTGGACTGACCAATGAGGAGAGGGTCTTAACTTGAGGCCCTCTCTTCATTGGTCAGTCTGCATGAGACTGACTCTCAACTGACGTTCAGTCGTAGGCAGCGAAGCGTCTGTGCAGCGCAAAAGCCCGGGTGGACAGTTTGTTTAATGTAGGGTGATCATATCTCCATTTCCAAACAAGAGGACAGGGGATCTGTGCCTATGACGTCACACTATGGCAACGTCACACAAACCATGTTGGGACCCATTTTTTGTAAGAACTAAATTAATATCAGATTCTGCCAATAAAAGGGCTCTAAAACAATTCATATGTAAATATTTAGCATATTTAATGCAAAATCTCATTTTTCTGCTTTAGTGCTGCAACAAGGTTTTATTAATAATAAATTATTATACCTTTTGTTTTACTACAGCATCGGTAAGCTTCCTGTGCACAGATTATTAAGGATGCTTGTTTCAGCTGTGAGATTAGACGATAGGATCAATGAAAAAATAAGTTGTCACACACTCCATGGAAACTTTCAGAGAATCCACAAATAGTGGCTTTCATTGGTTTTGTTACTTTTAGCAGGTTTAGAAAAGCAGCAGATGAGACAGCATGTCTGATAATTTAGTTTTTCATCTGATAATATTAGAACATGTCAGTAATGTCTGAGGGGCTTTTATAAACACTGTATAACTAACACTCCTGGAGAGGGCATGGATTACACCGAGGCTTCTGGGGAGCCCGGTTATGGGGGGGGGGGGGGGGGGGGGGCATTTTGCCTTGGCCCCCAAAATGTCTTGAAACGGCCCTGGGTGTGTGACTGAGTGTTGAAGGTGATCTGAATTGTATCAGATGTATAAATATGACATGTGTGTAACTTATTGTTTTATACAGGTAGAAACGTGTAGTGGAGATAAATCTACCTACATTTTACTTTGTTTTCTTGTTTTTATTGATCTATTTCCTGTCCTGTCTGTCTCTCATCTTCCTGCATCTCCTCTAAACTCTCCAGAAAATCTGCTGCCTGGATTCTTACTTTTTCACCTCATCAGTTACTTTTGAGCAGATCAAAGATCTCCTGACCGCAAAGCGGAGAGCGTGTTTCGATGCTGCGTCAGTGAGGTGACATCACCACAGCACAGGTGATGAGCTCCGCAGTAGCAGAGCGCTTCAGGCACAAATAAGACAGAAAATAGAGAACATGTGTGGACATGAACCATCGTGTGTTAATTATAGTTTTTTGGTTGCGCCACTTTGAGAATGGACCGTGCGCTGGACGCAACAGCCTGGATCGCTGCGCAACAACGCAGCGCTGTGCTGCTCTCTGCTCAAAAGAGTCCATAAATTATGTAATATAGGTGGAAAACTTTTTTCCGGCTCCCCTGGATGTGTAGGCTATCCAGCTCCCCCATAATTCCATCCCTGCTCCTGGATGAAAAGCCGGACATTTTCATCAATACAAGAACCCGCAGTCCGGACGCCCGGACAGAGAGTGAAAAGTGGACACGGTCCATCTCCTTTCCTTTTTGTATTGTTTTCTCTCTGTAAACATGCGGTTAACTTGCTTTGCACATCTTCTAATTGAAATCTGTCTTCATCATATATATATTATTTTTTTCATAAGCTTGCGTTTGGTGCCCCTCCCCTGGCGTGGTGCCCTACGCGCTATGCGTGGTGTGCGTGTGCGGAGCGCCGGCACTGCCCATAATCACAACCACAGCAGACATGATGCCAGACCCCATACCCCTGACCAGGGGCGGATCTACAAGGGTGGCATAGGGTGGCAGTTGCCACCCTAAAAGAAAGCCTTGCTACCCCTGCTGCCACCCCAGCTGGCAACTGTAAATTCAATAAATAGTTGTGGCATTACAAACGTTAATGTTGCATGTCCAAAAACATTGAACACAGCACAAAGTCGCCCATGCAATGGATTAAAATGCAGCAAAAGTCACAGGTCCGATTACATTGAACGCAGCACACTCACTGACCATTGGCGCTCGAGTTCTGAACAGCAGCAGGCAGCCGCGGGAAGCGAGAGGAGAGGAGATCGGGCCGACGCAGACGAGAAGGCAACCAAGGAGGTAAGAACTACATAACTACGCTATTTGACTTGGTGATAATAGCTGCTGTTGATTTTAAGACGATAAAATGCCAAAGCGCATTGTGTGTAGGTTAGTGACGCCAGGCGTACACGGTGCAGTGTGCCAACATGGCGCTCAAGCTTTGATTTGCTAGAAAGTTGTACAGTTTGAAATGGAGCTGAATGCTACGAGTGAAAAAGTCGCACAGTGTACGCCTGGCTTAAGCCAGATTCTTAGGCCTGTATATGGCAGAAAAGCAGATACCAATTAAATATTTGTCCAGAAAACATTGTAAATGACTTTCAATCTTTCAGAAATGAAGAGGAAAGGTAGTGTCTCTAGCTTTTTCTCACCAAAGAGTAAGGTGAGACAAACAGAGACTAACCAGCTCTGTTGTGGAGGAGATGAGCTGGAAAGAGAGAGAGAAGAGCAACACAAATGTGACAAAGAGCAAGATCAGGGACAGGAGGAAATGATAGAAGGGCACAGCGGTGCAGTGATGGAGAAGGGAGAGGATCACCACCAGGATGAGGAGGGAGAAAGACGAGACGGTATGCAGGGCTCAGCTAGTGGAAACACAGAGTCTGAAACATCACCAAACATCTCCAGTCGAGCTGGTCCACACGGTATGGATATATCACTGCATACAACATCTGAATCAAAATATTAAAGACAAAATAAATATTTTTCTAGGCAGTACAGTTAAACTTATTTGCTTAGGGCACTTAAGATAAATGTTTTTATTCATCCTTATTGTGTTTGCTTTCTATGAAAAACATTTGTGTGTAAAAGGAAAAGAAAGTTACCCGAAAACATATATTTTATGCTGTGCGTGTTAACTCAGTCTGATTAATCTCATAAAAACAATTTCTTTTCACCTCTTCTCTTTCAGACATATCCAAGTCCTGGTGTGAGGGACCGGCACAACCAAAGCTCCAGAGTTTTCCTAAGACATTTCAAGGAGGAGCCAGGAGAAGCTTTCACAGTGACTGGTACAAATCCCGTCCATGGCTGGAGTACTCACAGTTGAACAATTCAGCGTACTGTTTTGCCTGTAGGCATTTTTCCCTCCCTGATGCTCCCAGGACTGTTTTCACCTCCCTTGAGGGTTATCAAAATTGGAAAAAGGCAAAAATGAAAGACAGCGGTTTCTGTTCTCATGCAAGATCAGAAAGCCATGTAAATGCAATGTTTGCATGGACAGAGAACAAAAAAACTATGGACAAAAATGCTTCATTATTTGCAATAATGGATGAGGAAAATAAGAAACAGGTGACTGAAAGTCAGTATTACATTAAAACACTGGCTGAGATCCTTGTTCTAACTGCAACAGAAAATGTCGCCCAGCGGAGTCACATGGAGACTTCAGATTCAGAGAAAAAAGGGATTTTTCCATCTATGTTAGATTTGCTAAGTAACCATAATCCTGTCATTAAAAAAGACTTGAACAACAAGCAAAAAATGCTAAGTACACTAGTAAAACAATCCAAAATGAAATACTTGAATGCCTAGCTGGAATGGTTAAAAAGGAAATCATTCAAGAGGTTAAAAAGAGCAAGCAGTTTTCAGTGATTGTGGATGAAACTAGAGATGTTCAAAAAAAAGAACAAATTTCTTTTGTTCTGAGATACTATTACAGTGGTGTGGTTCATGAGAGTTTTCTTGAGTTTGAAGTGGCAGAACAGATGGATGCTGCTGCCTTAAGTGACAAGATCATAAACTTTCTTGAGAAGCATGGCCTAGAGTACAAGGACAACCTCGTAGGTCAAGGCTATGATGGTGCAGCAGTTATGCGTGGGGCACATGCAGGTGTCCAAGCTAAAATAAAAGAAGTGGCTAAACATGCCTTTTATGTTCACTGTAGCGCACATTGCTTAAACTTGGTCATTGTAGATGCTGTAAAAAGTGTGGCAGATGCAGGAAACTTCTTCTCCTTGTTGGAACGAATGTACACATTCATGTCTGGCTCTTATGTACATAACAGATGGCTGGAAGTGCAGCGGGAGATGTTTGATGGTGCACCACGAGAGCTTCAACAGCTAAGTGATACACGCTGGGCTTGTAGGCACATAGCATGTCACAATGTTATGGACAGGTTGCCTGCAATTGTACAGGTGCTTGAAGAGATTGCATCTGAGAAACATCCACAAAGAGCTGTTGAAGCAAGAGGGATATTGGCTCAGATTGATCTAAATTTTGCCGGATGTCTTGTTCTCTTTCGAAAGGTTCTCAGTGACTCCAAATATTTATCAGACCTGCTCCAGTCTAAAACGGTGGATTATTCCAAGGTTGTTGAGCTTGTTGAATCACTAAAAGAGACACTGATCCAGTACCGTAGTCATGACTCTTTTGAGGAAATGTGGAGTGAAACACTTGAGTTATGCACACGAAGCAACATTGAGACAACTCAGCACAAACCAAAGAGGCCAAGAGTCACATCAAAGGTGCTTCAGGGCAGTGTCGTTGCCTCCACCTTAGGACAGCATGAAGTTCCAGATAACAAACACACTTTTTGCGTCTCTGTGTACTATCCAGTTCTGGATAACATGATTGGAGAAATAGGAAGAAGATTTTCTAACACAAACTGTAACATAATGCAAGGTGTGCAGGCACTAAATCAATCAAGTCAGACATTTTTGAGAGAGGAGACTGTTCTTTTGTTGGCTGAAGCTTATGATTCCAACACTGAGGATCTCAAACATGAGTTACATCAGATAAGAAGGGTGTTGCTGAGAAAAAAAGGGCAAAAAGAGAGTCCTACCACTCTGATGGAGATGACTCAGTTTTTAGACCCATATCAGGATGTTTTTCATGAATTGTACAGGTTGTGTAAAATAGCTGTTGTTTTACCAGTAAGCAGTGCATCCTGTGAACGAAGTTTTTCAACTCTCAGGCTCATAAAGACCTATTTGCGGTCTGCTATGACAGAGAAAAGACTATCAAGCTTGGCTGTACTCAGCATTGAATCTAAACGGGCAAAATCTTTGGATCTTGATGAGTTTGTAAAGTGTTTTGCTGAGCAACATGGAAACCGCCGCATTCAGCTGTTGTAGGAAGGACATAATTTTATAATTTATGTTTTATTTTTGTGATGGGCCTTTAAGCTTATTAAATGAGCACCCAAAACAAATGAATATGTAAATTCTGGGAAAAGATAAAAGAAAACATGTTTCTGAGTGAACAATAAAACCAAAGTACAATATCCCGTTGCAGTGAAATATTTCTTTACACACAGTGCAATTAGATTTACCTTGGTTCAGCTCACACACACACACACACACACACACACACACACATATATATATATACATATATAATCTCTGTGTAGGTATGTATTACCACCCCAGAAAAATGTTTGCCCCTCTTCTGCCACCCCATAAATAATTTTCTAGATCCGCCCCTGCCCCTGACTATTTCCCTCACCGATGTAGGAGCGGTGCTGAGCAGGATCAATGTCCACAAGGCTGCAGGTCCTGATGGCATCCCTGGGCGTGTTCTCAGAGCGTGTTCTGGGGAGCTTGCAGGAGTGCTAACCGACATATTCAACCTGTCCTTGGCCCACGCTGTGGTACCGGCCTGCTTCAAATCCACCTCCATCGTACCGACACCCAAAAACTCCAACCCAACTAGCCTCAATTACTACCGCCCAGTAGTACTCACCCCCATCATCACTAAGTGCTTAGAGCAGCTGGTCTTAGCACACTTCAAATGCTGTTCCCCCCCCCACCCCCCCCCACCCTGGACCCCCACCAATTTGCATACCACCAGAACAGGAGCACAGAGGACGCAGTCTCCATCGCACTGCACTCTGTCCTCTCACACCTGGACAACACCAACACCTACGCCAGAATGCTGTTTATAGACTTCAGTTCAGCATTCAATACAATCCACCCCTCACAACTCATCAGGAAACTGATAGACCTGGGCATCAGTTCCCTCACCTGCAAATGGTTACTGGTCTTCCTGACCAACCGCCCCCAACATGTCCAGCTGGATAACTGCTGCTCATCTACAATTACAATGAACACCGGTGTACCACAAGGCTGTGTGATGAGCCCTTTCCTCTACTCCCTCTTCACCAATGACTGCAGACCTGGCGGTGGTTCTAACACCATCATTAAGTTTGCAGATGACACCACGGTGATTGGCCTCATCAGGGATAGCGATGAGGCCGCCTACAGGGGCAGCAGTAGCTCAACAGGTTGAGCGGGTTGTCCAGTAATCGGAAGGTTGCAGGTTCGATCCCGACTTAACCCACCTTGCCTACTGGTGGTGGTCTGAGGGACCGGTGGCGCCTGTGCTCGGCAGCTTCGCCTCTGTCAGTACGCCCCAGAGCAGCTGTGGCTACATCGTAGCTCATCACCATCAAGGTGTGAATGTGTGTGTGAATGAGTGAATGATACAATGTAGTGTAAAGCGCTTTGGAGTCCTTACGCTGAGAGGCGCTATACAAGTGCGGGTCATTTATCATTTACAGGGAGGAGGTGGATCGTCTGGCTGAGTGGTGCGACACAAACAACCTGCTGCTTAACACTGAGAAGACTAAGGAGCTCATCGTGGACTACCGGAGGAGTGCTGACCCACATCCACCCATCCACATTAAGGGGACGGCTGTGGAGCGTGTGAGCAGCTTCAAGTTCCTGGGAGTCCACATCTCCGAGGATCTCACCTGGACGACCAACTGCACCAAGCTGGTCAAGAAGGCTCACCAGCGCCTCTTCTTTTTGAGGACTCTGAGGAAGAACCACCTGTCCTCAGACATCCTGGTGAACTTCTATCGCTGCACCATCGAGAGCATCCTGACCAATTGGATAACAGTCTGCCATGGGAACTCGTCTGCCTTGGCCCGGAAGGCATTGCAGAGGGTTGTGAAAACTGCCCAGCGCTTCGCCGGAGCACCACTTCCTGCCATAAGGGAAATCTACAGACCAAGGCATCACACCCCCACCAGGTGTGACAGGGGGGAGGGGAGACGAAGATCTATATCATCAAAGGAGGTCCCAGGAGAAGGGAGGAGTCAAAGGCCCCACCTGACATATACAGTCATACACAAACACAGTCACACACTCCCTCCCTCATGCTCACACATGCACATACAACCAAAGACTTACAAAAATACACGCCGGACACCCATTCATGCTCCCCATACACACCCTATTCACTCTGGTCCCGGTAATGCTGCACATGGGGTACAACCACCACCGGTTACCAGAGTTTGACCCTTTCTGCTGGGGTGCTGATGAGCAGGCTCCCCCGCCCACCGCCGAGCACAGCAACCCACCACCCCAGACCCCAACCAGACGGCCAGATCTCCCTCCTAGTCTCCAGCCCCAGGCAGCCAAGCAACAACAGAGGTGTGCTAAGACCCCCTGGTCTCCCTCCACCTGCTCCAACATAGTGTTGTGTGTTAATGAGGTGTATTCTATTGCTGTGGTGAGCGGGCAGTGCAGGCATTTTCTGGCCTATGCCAGCTGATGCCACTGCACCACCCTACTTGCACCCACAGCCCTTGGTGTCTAAATGCAGTTTAAAATTCGAAGTGGGCACCGGCACTCGGGAGGAGGCTGAGAACTCCCCCTGCCAAGTGCCGTTGAATGTGCTCACTCCCAAGGCCCTAAGTGTATGTTTGCGTGGAATGTCGTCGGTGGAAGTGCATAAGGTGCAAATAAAATTGGGGGGCAGGAAGCCACAGGAATGCGGAAATGGGGTCCATACCCGCACTCCTCGACTTGTCCACCCCCCAAGGTCCTATGTGCATGTTTGTGTGATGATGTGAGGGAGCAGGAGGAGAGAAATAAACGGGGATGGGGAGGAATGGCTGGTAGGGCTTAGCCCTCCAGGGAGCCAGCTCCCCCACTGACCCCAATAGGCACCTCCGCTGTCATACCGCCGCCCAGGGCATGGAGACCCCAGCCCATCCTGCCAGGGCCCAAAGCAGCAGCATCACAGAGCCCCACAGAGCCCGAGGGAGCCAACCCAGCCCCACCCCAGCAGAATATCTATGCCCATCCCTGCATTTGCACAACTTCCAGAATATATAAGACATAAGACATCCAGGTAAGGTTGGGTCCTCCCCCTCCTGGACCTCCCCCTCCCCTGTGATGGGACAACAGAGGAGCCAGGGCCTGCCCTACGCCCCCGAACCCGGGCCAGGTACTTCTGCGTATTCCTGCCTTCTTCCCGGCAGCGTACATGTAGGGACCCGACCCCCAAGGCCCAGCCCAGATCCCCACACGGGGCCGGCCACCCCAACACCCCGAGCCCCCAGGCCCCCACCCAGACCCACCCAGGGGCAATGCAGCCGCCAGGCAGTAACCCATGGCCGCCGCCAAGACCTCCAAGGGGCCCCACTCACAACCGCCAGCAGTACACCCCCCGAGGCAACCCAAGCACCTCCAGAGGGGGGGAACAGCCCCCCAGTGCCAGACATCCCCAGTGAACCCATCCCCAGGGAACATCCAGATACTCCAAACTCAGACCCTCCACCCCCCCACCCACATCATCCCGCAGGACATCATCAACGGCCCCCCATCACTGCCATGTGATGGAACCGATCAAAGGAGCCCAGAGAGATTTATTTGAAGTGGAAGCAGAGGCTAAATCAAGTGCAATATGATCTAACAAAAGATTTCTATACTGGTTAATGCAGAGATTTTCTCTATTTTTCCAATTAAGGAGGATAGTTTTCTTAGCGATGCATATGGCAGTCAGAACCACGTGAACCAAAGATTTTTCAATCGGGACATCATCCAGGTTTCCCAGTAAACAAAGAGAGGGGGTGGCTGGGATATGACATTTCAGAGACTTTGACAGGTCTTCACATACTCTACCCCAAAATTCCTGGACAGGTGGACAGGACCACAGTGCATGAACGTAATTGTCAGGAATGTTGTTTGTGCAGTGTGTACAGATGTCAGACGACACAAACCCCATCTTGAACATCCGATGACCTGTATAGTGTACTCTGTGTAGAACTTTGTACTGAATTAATTGTAAATTGGGGTGTCTGATCATTTTAAAAGTTTTTAAACAAGTTTGGGACCAGAAGTTCTGGTCAAAGCTGACTGATAGATCCACCTCCCATTTTTCAATAGGGATTGCTATTCTATCGTCTATTTTGGACAGTGTCTTATATACTTTAGACAGTAGTTTGGGGGGTTTGAGATTGCAGAAGTCTAAAACCCTTGGCGGGGTTTGTAATTCTATTTTATTGAGCTTAAATTTTTGTTTGACTACAGATTTGATTTGGTGGTATTCTAAAAAGCTATTCTTTTCTATTCCAAATTGGGAGACTATTCTATTAAATGGGATGAAGTCCAATCCTTCATATATGTTTTCCAGGTATAGGATTCCTTTATTTTTCCAGTCCAGAAGGTTCATCATTTTATTATTTTGCAAAATATCAGGATTATTCCAGATAGGTGTGTGTCTGCATGGTACTAGTGAAGACTCTGTCATTTTAAGATACTCCCACCATGCTGTCAGAGAAGTGCTGATACTAATACTTTTGAAGCCTTCATGTTTTCTTACGCTTGAGCTAATAAATGGTAAGTCTGAAAGCTCTATCGTATTGCGTAAGATTTTTGGCGCCTGCCTGATCAATCCCGGTGGCTGCCTGGTGGGGTCTGGGTCCCTGGGCTCTGCTGGGTCCCCGGCGGGGGTGGTCGCCCCTGGGTCCCGGGTCGCTGGGTCCCGGACTCGGCCGGCTAGGGGGTGGGAGGCTGCGGGCAGGCCTGAGGACTTGCCGCTGATATCTCCCGGGGCTCTGCCGGCTGCTGGTTGTGGCCCCCCGGGGCGATCCTCTGTGCCTCTCGAGGGGGGCGGGGGCCTTTCTGGTTGCGGGCTCCTTGGGGTTCCTGTGTTCTGGGGCAGCGCCTGGATCTCTGGGACTTGGAGCTCCCCCCCGTCTCCTACGCGTCTTTGGGGGGCAGATCTGTGGTGCCTCACACTCTCTATTGGACGCTCCTATAGATAAACCTTACATAAACAAGCGCGTGTACACACACAGGTGCTCACATGGTGCTCTCATAAGTATGGGCTTGGGCACGTTCAACACATGTCTTAAGACTATGGTGGGCACTCAATGCACTGTGGTATATTATCGTGTGACTGTTTAGTTAAACAATGATTGATTATATATTTCTTCATCAAGTTGACGCAGTGATAGCTTGATTTTGTTATATTGGTGTTGTGTCCCAATTTTTTGTTATGTTTTGCTTTTTTCTCGTCTCATTTTGCAGGTCTAGAAGCAGACTCTTGTTCATTATTGTTTATTTTTGTTGAACCCCCCCCCCCCCACCTAACCCCCTCTCTCCCCACCTTTTCTCTTTTCCTTTCTCTTTCACCTCTGTCTCCGTGTCTGGTCGAAATTACAAAGCATTCAAAAACAATAACAAAAAAAAAAAAAAAAAAAAAAAAAAAAAAGGGAAATCTACAGGAAACGGTGTCTGAAAAGGGCAGGGAAAATCATCAAAGACTCCAGACATCCATCACATAGACTCTTCACCCTCCTGCCCTCTGGGAGGCGCTACAGGAGCCTCCGGACTAAGACCACCAGGTACCGGAACAGCTTCTTCCCCGCTAGAAAATTTCTTTTAAAAAGACGTCATAAATGTGTTCCCCCGTCATTTTTATTTATAAAATATGAAGTAAAAACTCCCAGTTTAATTTTCATTCATTTGTCATTAATATGTAGTCTACACCCGTGTGTTAAGTGGACCATCTTCCAGTAAAAGCAAAGCATCCAGCCCACCTCTCCAAATGCGTAAAATGTGCATCAGCCGCTAGTTAGGCGCGCCGCACGCACCGTCAGCTGATCAACCCAGACAAGAGCAGAGCAACTAGAGAAAGAATAGAGGATAATTGTGTCTGGATGTGGATGGAGATTACATTTTACAGCAGCCTGATCATCATTTAAATACGTAAACCATCACCTGTCTTCTATCCACGCTATCAGCATTATTTTAATTGGTGTGTGTGTGTGTGTGTGTGTGTGTGTGTGTGTGTGTTTTCCACTTCCAACACTGGTCTAACCAACCAGACCAGCGTGTCCAGTAACATATTAATGTTACACTTCATGTAGGCTAGGAACGTTTCACCTGCCGTGGCCCGACCGCTTCTGCTCCACATAAACTTTGTGCGTGATCAAATGTCTCTACGCGTCATGCGTCTCCATATTAGAGACGGGAACAAGCGCTGTTCAGCCAAAGTTTCATAATTTCATAAAAACATTTTTCCAGGTGACACATCCCTCAGAGAGACCGGGTTTCCAGACCGCTTCAGTGGGAGGAAATTTTATCGTATGCACCGTGGTTCTGCACTGCAAACCCCTCTACAGATCTTCAGCCCACTGTCCACCGTGGGCACTCCGAGCCGCGCTGAACACATGTCCAGTATAAAGCTCTGATGTTCTGATGGGAATATTTTACCTCCGCGATGTGCGTATTGAAATGTCAGCTCATCCATGCGCATCAGTGTGCGTCGGGGTAATTCTCTCAAAACAACCAACATCCTTGAGTTTATCCGTCAAAATAAACAGTCAAATGGAAATATCTGTAAGCTGCCATTTAACTGTTTTACCTTCTTGTGAAGATTGTTGCAAAGAGAAACAACTAAACTTGATTAACCCCAGAGCCACGCGCACTGCGCTGTACGTCGTGACTGTAAATGAGGGGAAATGATTTAATCGGATCCTTTTCTTTTCAACATGGTTTAATGAAAAGTTTCATTCAGTACAAACTTTAGTTACACCAATCTGACGAGACAGAGCCTGGATTTGTATTCTGAACAGTTTAAACATGTTTAAAACGGAGACGTGCGTGACGCGTCTAAAATTCACACCTGCTGCGCTATTATGGAAATTAAACTAACAAGATGAATAACATAATTATTTTAGGCACAGACAACATCCCCACACTTCTGAAAATCTTGCAACGCGCCTGGTCGCTCGTGTATGTCAAAGTTATCTTTCATAAGAAGATAATCAATAAAACGATTTATATAACATGGATCCAGAAGTTGTAGCCCGTCTCTGCCGACAATATTTAGATATTTTTCACCCTGTTGGTGGTTTTACTGAGCAGGTGCCACTTTTGTCATACGTTTCTTTTTAAAACATGTTTAGACTGTTCAGAATACAAATCCAGGCTCTCAGAACCAGAGCGCATGTGGGAAGGTTCCTCCCACTGAAGCGAGTGTTTTCCAAACCCGGTCTCTCAGAGAGACTTGTCACTTAGAAAATGTTCCCTGATGATGAAACTTTGGCTGAATAGTGCTTGTTCCTGTCTCCAATGTGGCGACGCATCCAGGAGCCGTCTGAGGAGAATCCCAGAATCTGACATCCTCCAGCTCAGGAAGCGCCTATGACTACACACAAGCGTGACGCGTCAACCCGGTCTCACAGTAAGACCGGGTTGGACCTGTTCAGGTTTACGCAGACAATCTTTACATTTAGAATTGGCTTACAGATGTAAAATTAATGCAGTAAAATATAAAGCTTTTTATTTAAATATCAATTCATTATTTTACAAGCACAGAGAGCCGCCGACCCCTGTGCTAGCCTACTTTATTGTCCCCAGCAATTTTTAAACCCCACTCAAGTGTATGGTTATTGTCCCCAGCAATTCTGAAAACAAACTGACGCCCTTGCTCGCTTCTGACACCAGCCCCTAGTGGATGAGGGTGGAACTGCAATTTTTGGTACTTCCGGGATTGACTCAATTTTTGAGCCGCATTGTGGGGGCTTGTTCCCAACCGAGAGCAGTTTTGACGCGAAATGGGAGGGAAAGCGTTTCACACAAGCGAATTAAAGACAGAGTTAACGAATTCCACCTGTGGAAGCCAGACTTAGTTTGAGTAAATCCTTAGGTTATCCTAAGGAGGATAAAGTTAGGGTTACGTTGACTCATAAATACTTGAATCCAGAGGGGCTAAGCTTGAAAGGAACATGAGATTGTTTAATCAAAAGACCCAAGGAGTTAATTGAGAAGAAATAGCTCTTAGAAAGATTAAATCTTTTACCCAGACAAAGAGCCGACCTATCAGTGGTACACAGGACAGGGGATCAGAAACATGCAAAAGCAGGTCATCCGCATGCAGGGATCATTTTATTTCAAGGTCTGATTAAGAAATACCTCTAAAATGACACAGGGACTTCAAGGCCACAGATAGAGGCTTAATGATGATAAAAAGTCAAGGGGACAATGGACAACCTTGCCTTGTGCCATGTGACAATATGAAATCGTTGGAACAAACACTATTCGTGGTCACACTGGCCTGGTGTGATTCAAATAACAATCGGATCCATGAATTAAAATTTTCCCCAAAACCAAACTTTCACAAAACTGCAAAGAGGAAGTTCCACTCTCTGCTATCAAAAACTTTTTCAGCCTCAAGAGAAACTACTACATGGGATTAGATTTGTGCCAATAGGATCAAGAAATAGGATTGTTGTTGCTTGTTGGCGGCGCGGCAGTAGCACGCAGCGGCCACTCCGGAGCCAAATGGTGCGACGTTGTTTACGTTTTGTGTGTCGTGTTTTTTTTTTATTTTTTTCTCCATGTATGGATATCGTCGGAACTGGTGTCCGTACATACAGCAGCCAGACACTTTGCTACCTTAACTGAACAGTCACACGATAATAAATCACAGTGCATCAAGTTCCCACCATAGTCTTAAGACCTGTGTTGAACGTGCCCAAGCCCATACTTATGAGAGCACCATGTGAGCACCTGTGTGTGTACACGCGCTTGTTTATGTAAGGTTTCTCTATAGGAGCGTCCAATAGAGAGTGCGAGGGACCACAGATCCGCCCCCCAAAGATGCGTAGGAGAGGGGGGAGCTCCAAGTCCCAGAGATCCAGACGCTGCCCCAGAACACAGGAACCCCAAGGAGACTGCAACCAGAAAGGCCAACGCCCCCCTCAAGAGGCACAGAGGATCACCCCGGGGGGCCACAACCAGCAGCCGGCAGAGTCCCGGGAGATATAAGCAGCAAGCCCTCAGGCCCGCCCGCAGCCTCCCACCCCCTAGCCGGCCGAGCCCGGGACCCAGCGACCCGGGACCCAGGGGCGACCACCCCCGCCGGGGACCCAGCAGAGCCCAGGGACCCAGACCCCACCAGGCAGCCACCGGGATTGATCAAGCAGGCGCCAAAAATCTTAAACTCCCTGACCCGGGAGCCATTAACACTCAGACAGACCAAGGCACCACACCCCACACCAGGTGTGGCAGGGGGAGGGGAGAAGAAGATCTATATCATCAAAAGAAGCCCCAGGAGAAGGGAGGAGTCAAAGGCCCCATCTGACATATACAGTCATACACAAACACAGTCACACACTCCCTCCCTCATGCTCACACATGCACATACAACCCAAGACTTACAAAAATGCACGCCGGACACCCACTCATGCTCCCCATACACACCCTATTCACTCTGGTCCCGGTACTGCTGCACATTGGGTACAACCATCACCGGTTACCAGAGTTTGACCCTTTCTGCTGGGGTGCTGATGAGCAGGCACCCCCGCCCAACGCAGAGCACAGCAACCGACTACCCCAGACCCCAACCAGACGGCTAGATCTCCCTCCTAGCCTCCAGCCCCAGGAAGCCAAGCAACAACAGAGGTGTGCTAAGACCCCTAGTCTCCCTCCGCCTGCTCCAATATAGTGTTTTGTGTTGATGAGGTGTATTCCATGGCTGTGGTGAGTGGGCTGTGCGGGCATTGTCCGGCCTATGCCAGCTGATGCCACCACACCACCCCACTTGCACCCACAGCCCTCGGTGTCTAAGTGCAGTTTAAAATTGGAAGAGGGCACCGGCACCCGGGAGGAGGCTGAAAAATCCTCCTGCCAAGTGCTGTTGAATGTGCTCACTCCCAAGGCCCTAAGTGTGTGTTTGCGTGGATTTTAATCTGATTTGTTTTGTTCTGACATACAAATGTCAGATCTGTTTACTGGAAAGAAATTCATTATCAAACATACTCACTTAGATAATTATTCAGTCAGAATTACATCATATAATCTAGAGCTGAAAAAACTAATTGATTTAATCGATTATAATCAATTATCAAAATAGTGAACAACTTTTTTAGTCATCGATTAGTTGTTTAATAATCATATTTTACCGCATAAAGTCTATTTTTTACCACAATCTGACATCGGTTACAATCTGTTAAATTTGCCACCAGTGTGTGGCAGTAATGAGCCACTGATCTACCAGTGGAGCCGTAGAAGAAGAAACGAGCCAATCAGTGCCCTCGCTTTTCATGACGTAACACGTTACTGACGCTCATCTTGCTGTGAGAGATGGCGGAACAAGAAGAAATATGGAAGAATAATAGAAGCAACAAAACTGAAGAGAAACCCCGGACAAAAACCTCACAAGTATGGGAGCACTTCACTCTAGATGCCATGAAAAGACGGGTGACCTGCAAAATATGCAAAAACCATCTAGCATGGCACGGAAGCACGACATCCCTAAGTGAACATTCACAGGATGGTCGGCTAGCAGTGCCTACACCACGCTCAGGACAATCCAGACTCTTCTCATGCATCGTTCCACAAATGTGGAATGACCTACCAAGCACTACCAGAACTGTGGCTTCCTTTTCTATTTTCAACTAACTCCTGAAGACCCTGCTCTTCAGAGAGCATCTTCTTAACTAGCACCTTGTCTGCACCCGTCCCCCCTCTCTACTGTCCACTCCTTGTTCCCTCCTCTCCATGACTGATGTCAATTTGTTGTTGTTACTATTGTTGTTAGCCTCAAGGGCAAAATGTCGTTTATCACTTGTAAGTCGCTTTGGACACAAGCGTCTGCTAAATACATAAACATAAACATAAACATTTGAGACGAAAACATGTGGGGGCTGATGCAGCAAAGGAAAGTCCGGTAAATCCGGTAAGTAACAGAAAATAAACAAGCTAACGCAGATCAAATTTGGGAGCTGAGTTCGTTATAGTGGAAGTTAAACATGTTTTTTTGCAGCGTCAGTCTACGGTGTTCTACTTCTGATTGACTAGATGCAATCGTGAATCTCCTCCGTGTTGTGTATCATGCGCTTGCCAAATTTAGCACGTCTGTTTATAAGAATGTTCTCGTTAAGAGAAAAACGGCACAAACCCATAACTATGTTCCTCATTTAAAAAAGGACAACTCCGCGGAGAAAAATATACAGACGAGCTGTGTCCAGGTGAATATAACGCGGCATAGTTGTACGCTTTCAATTTTTAAATACAGGAGAAATTCAGAAAGTCATTTTTTTTTTACTATTAAAAGGCTGTTTTACTGTCTAACGCTGTAAAACGCCTCACAATACATTTTTGTCAAAATAAATGATCACTGTATATTGTTAATTAATTCAAATAATATAATGTTGATTTAGTGTTGTAGTGTGTGTGCTGCTTTATTTTATATGTGTACTTATTTCAGTCAATTTGTGTTTCTTATGCAGAAAAAAACAAGCAACGATGGACAACTACATGGGGAACAAGACACTCACCCCCCAGCAATGCATACCACTTACAAACTCTATTCTAGATTCTACATTATTTTTTATGGAATTTACCTCTTATATTTTGATGCCAAAAAATTATTCTGGACTGATATTTTGCACTGTTTAGCTCATTTTACCCCGCTGACTGTGTTCATGTGCAATAAAATAGATTGCAGTCAACTGCACAATTCTCTTATGGTTTTTCTTTTTCTTAACTGAAATGTATTCATCACTTGTATAGGTTAAATAGCTAAACAATAACAAACCGATTAATCGAAAAAATAATCGACAGATTAATCGATTATGAAAATAATCGTTAGTTGCAGCCCTAATATAATCCATTCATTTCCCTGAAAAAGGAGCAGGCAGAACGATGAACTTGTTTAGCCCATCCAAGTAACATGGAATAAAAAAATACATGTATCTGTATGTAAATGTAGTTTAAATGTCTTCCCCCAATAGCTCATGTAGCTTCTGTCTGAGTTATACCATAAAAATCCTGCAGTTCCACTAAAATAGTATTAACCTGCAAAACAGCCTGTTAGCTCAGCTTTCTGCTGCTTCCTCTGTAGCAAGTTAGCAGTACACAGGTTAGCTCCAGTAGCTGCAAAGTCTCTGATGTTCCACAGGTTCCTGAAAAATTAGCAAACTTATTAACATAAACTGCAATAATTTATTCCATGAAACCAGTAATGAATATTTTAAGATGTGTTTTTAATACGTCTCTCTGGAACAATAGACCATTGTCCTGAGGCTAGCACATTGGCTTGCTTAGCAGCTAGCTGGTGAGCTAACGGTCTGGTTAAAACCAAATTAAAAAGTGGCTTAACTTACAGATTAACTAAGAAAAGATAAAATATATTATCAATACTCACTTTAGATCCTCAGTAGGCACCACAGACCGCAGAGATAACTTGTTTGGGGCTCAAAATTCATGTTGTTGACCAGGTGGAAAAAAAAAGTCTTGGAGGCTACATCACTTCCAGGTCGCTGAACTGTCACTGAAGAGAAACCACTGTCCTATGGGAGAGGACTTCTCAGAAGTCCCACCCACCCAAAAGGGTTGGGTCAGAATTGCAACCAAAAACTCAGGGATTGCAAAGGAGAAAGCCAGAAAGTGTAAGTGCAAATCTGGTAGTGAGAGCAAAGCTGTGAGCAGCGAGAACAAAACTAAGGAAACTGATAACAAAAACACATAGAGGCAAAAAGAAAATGGAAACATACTTTCTTACTCATTTTGTTGATTCAGATCATAAGTTTTTCTTTTGAAAAATTTTTTCTTCTCTCAATGTCTTAATGTTTGTTTGATCTTCAGTGTTTTTCTTGATCCTACTGGCACAAATCTAATCTGATACTACTACCTCTGGAGTAGGGCTTGAGTGTTGGGAAAGAATCACATTTCAATCTGTGCACGGACATTAAAAAACAGGAGGCGGTCTTAAATAAAACCATATGTCATCTGAGATAACAGCAGGAAGAACTTTTTCTAAACAAGCTGCCAAAACTTTAGCATCAATTTTAACGTCTACACTGAGAGGTGAAATAGGCCTTTATGCAGTACAAGATGAAGGGTCTTTGTCCTTCTTCAGAAGAGCCTTTACAAGAGCTTGAGATGGTGTACGGGGCAATAGACCACAATCAAATGATTCATTATACGCTGATGAAATTAATGGAGCTAATTTGTCCGCAAATGTTTTGAAAAACTTAACCAAAAACCCATCTGGGCCCGGTGTCTTACCATTATGTATGGTCTAAACTGCATGTATAAGTTCATCCAACCGAAGTAGCGCATCCACTCAACAGCAATAAAGCTGAACTTCTTCTAGTTGGCACTAACTCCACCCTCTCAACATCTGACAGCTTTTCTTTAACTATTGACAGCGCCACAGTCTCCCCCTCCCCTCAGGTCAAGAGTCTGGGTGTCATCCTCGACAGCTCACTTTCTTTTCAGGCTCACATTAATAATATAATTCAGTCAGCATACTTCCATCTACGTTCCATAAACCGTCTCCGTCCCTCACTGACCCCTCACACTGCCGCCATTCTCGTCCACAGCCTCGTCACCTCCCGTATCGACTATTGCAATTCACTTCTTTATGGTCTCCCCAACAAACTCCTTCATAAACTGCAACTGGTCCAGAATTCAGCAGCCCGTATTATCAACAGAACCCCTTCCTTTCACCACATCACCCCGGTTCTCCAGCAGCTTCACTGGCTCCCAGTTAAATTCAGGTCCATCTTCAAAATTCTCCTCCATACCTTCAAAGCCACCCACAACCTCTCTCCTCCATATATCTCAGACCGTATAAGTATTCAGACCCCATCCCGTTCACTCAGATCTTCTTCTTCCATCCATCTTGCGGTTCCTTCTGCCCGTCTCGCTACCATGGGGAGCAGAGCTTTCAGCCGCTCTGCTCCTCGTCTCTGGAACTCACTTCCCCCAGACATCAGGAACATCGACAGTTTTACCCTTTTCAAAACAAAACCCAAAACACACATGTTTAAATCTGCCTACAACCTCTGATTTTATTGAACTGTTTCTCTCTTTTTTTTTCCTTGTTTGGGTTTTATTATTGTTTTATTGTATTTTATTACGTGTTTTCTGTCAAGTGACCTTGGGTGTTCTGAAAGGCGCTTTTAAATAAAATGTATTATTATTATTATTATCCAACTGCTCAGCAACATCACAATCAACAGTGATGCTCAACTCGAGAGTATCCAAAAACTATTCCACTTTGGAGAGATTAGCAGTAGATAGGTTATTCATTCCCCATTATACCCCAATGCCGTAAACGAACACACATCAGAGATGTCGGTGAAACAGCGTGTGGGTTTAGGTTTATATTCTAGTCTTTTAAAGGAATGTTTGTCTCCTTAAACTCTAAGAGGACCCACACTTTTTTCTGTTTATTTTCTATCAGCATCGGGTTAATGGAGCCCTGACAAATATCTGATAGAGCAATGGGCCTCATTTAAACCCCCATTTGGTGTCCGAAGAAAAGAAATACAATCATCAAGGTCTAACTGTTGAGTGAGAGCAGTGATGATTTAGCTAAACTGAAAATCCGATGTCTGCCTCCCTCAGCTCTGTGATCAGCACAGGAAATGCCTGATCCAGTCGATCCTGGAGGGAGAGAAGCTGGCTCCTCTTCTTGATCCCCAAAGCAGGATAACAGCCTGCGTTGGGGGAATATCCACGCCTGCCAATTGCAGTAATGGCCCCTAATTCCAAATTAATTCAGTCTAAATGAACTGTCAGAGGGAGATTGATTTGTTGGAGCTGCCGTGTTGATGAGTGCTGTCGTGGGAGCAGGGTGATTAGGCAGGGAGACCGCCCTCCCGGCAGCCCGAGGCGCTGAGGCCTGATTCCTGTCGTTTGAACCTGCGGACCTGAGCCAGCCGTGTCTGGGATGACAGGTACGGACATGTGACCACCAGGAGGATGGGCGAGCCCGAGCTATCTGGGACAGACTTTCTGTAGACAGCTTGAATCTGATGAAGTGGCTCCAATATGAGGCGATGCTCAAAAACAGCCAAGAACTCAGAACTGAATTCCAACTGCGGCACACGTTCTTTAGCAGAGAGTTTAAGGCCTTTTCCACAAAGACAACCTCAATAATAGGCTGTCTTCAGAGTTAATTAGCTGTGAAAAGGAGGCCAGGGGCACAGGCGTTCTACCTCAGGGGACTTTGCCATCCCCGCTGATTCCCAGGCTAGGCTATTTTTTCCCAATAACCTTACTTACTGGCCATGCTGCCTCCTCTGGGCCTGAGCCTAACAAGCATTGCGCTGCAAGTCACGAGGCTCTTCTGCTCCCAGGTTTTTAGCTGCCTGCCTCCCTGCATGCCCATGACTCCAGACACGATTTCCTCCTCTTCCTCCTTCTGAGAGGAAGCAAGATGAGAAGCTCCACGGGAACGCAGGCATGCCGAGGTCATGGGTGGTGTCTTTTCAAAACGGCGCTGCTGTTTGATGTTGAAAGTTAAATTCCTTCAAATTCTCCATTAACGCTATTACTGAGAGTATTGGACACACTCTGCTTGCTGTCATTAATTTTGCCCTCTGCTGTAGCTCTGCCTCCACATCAGTCTGAGAAAACCGAAGCCTCACTCTGCCTGCTTAGTTTGACTGTTTATTTACTGGTGTTTAAATATTTATTTCTGACTGTGGTTCAGATCACTTATGAATAAATATGGTTCACACACACATTCCAGAAGCTGAAAAGCTGTTTATCATGCAAAAGGGAACATCAGAGTCCAAGAGAGGAGAGGGCGAGCTCGAGTGGCCTGCATTAGAACATCAGCAGTGAAACGGGAACTGGTCCTCTGACATCGATGGACACCAGATTCATGATGAGAGTTTTTCTATCAGTACATACGCTTTTCCAGGTGAAGATGGTTAAATATAAAACCAGGTGAATGTTAGTGTGTGTGTGTGTGTGTGTGTGTGTGTGTGTGTGTGTGTGTGTGTGTGTGTGTGTGTGTGTGTGTGTGTGTGTGTGTGTGTGTGTGTGTGTGTGTGTGTGTGTGTGTGTGTGTGTGTGTGTGTTCGTGTTCAAATTCAATTCAGTTCAAAAATACTTTATTAATCCCAGAGGGAAACTGATTGCTGTAGTAGCTCAGAATAATAATAATATTCAAGTCATCAAAGAGGTGTTGTATATTACAATGGCTGTTGGCAGGAAGGATCTCCAGTAGCGGTCAGTGTTGAAGCCAAACTGAAGAAGCCTCTGACTGAAGACACTCTTCCGTTGTCGGACAGTCTTGTGAAGAGAATGCTCAGGGTTGTCCATCATTTTCTTGATTCTCTGGAGAATCCTTCTTTGCATTATCTCCTCCAGCGGTTCCACAGTCGTCCCCAGAACAGAACCAGCCTTTGTTATTAGGCTGTTGAGCCTTTTCAGGTCCCTGCTTCTGATGCTGCTACCCCAACAGACGATGGCTGAAGAGATTACACTCTCAACAACAGACTTGTAGAAGATCTGCAGCATCTTGCTACAGACATTGAAGGACCTAAGCGTCCTTAAGAAGTGCAGTCTGCTGTGTCCCTTCTTGTAAACGGCTTCGCTGTTCTTTCTCCAGTCCAGTCTGTTGTCCAGGTGAACTCCAAGGTGTTTGTATTCCTCGACCACCTCCACTTCTTCTCCCATGATGGAAACAGTGTTTGACTCCACCCTGTTTCTTCTGAAGTCTAAAATCATCTCCTTTGTTTTGTTCACGTTCAAGGTCAGATGATTGTTTCCACACCATGCCACAAAGCGCTCCACCAGCTCTCTGTACTCAGCTTCCTGTCCATCTCTGATACACCCGACAGCTGCAGAGTCATCTGAGTATTTCTGTAGATGACAGGTATCTGACTTGTACTGGAAGTCTGAGGTGTACAGGGTGAAAATGAATGGTGAGAGGACAGTCCCCTGTGGTGCTCCACCATTACTGATCACCTGGTTTGATGTGTAGTTCTTCAGCCTCACAAACTGTGGTCTGTTTGTCAGGTAGTCTTTAATCCAGGTGATAGTTGAGGCCCCACCTGTGTCTTCTGGAGTTTCTGGCAAAGAACATCAGGCTGGATTGTGTTAAATGCACTGGAGACATCAAAG
This sequence comes from Nothobranchius furzeri, assembly GCF_043380555.1. Taxonomy (NCBI): domain Eukaryota; kingdom Metazoa; phylum Chordata; class Actinopteri; order Cyprinodontiformes; family Nothobranchiidae; genus Nothobranchius; species Nothobranchius furzeri. The sequence goes on from NC_091751.1 coordinate 73,438,032, forward strand.
AACATGACCCTCACAGTGCTGCCTGCTTTGTCCAGATGACAGTGGGTTGGTTGAAGCAGCTGGATGATGGCATCTTCAACTCCAACTCCATGGCGATAAGCAAACAGCAGCAGGTCCTCATATGTCCTAGTTTGCTTATTCAGGTGGACCAACAGGAGTCTCTCCAGGACCTTCATGATGTGGGATGTCAGGGCAACCGGTCTGTAGTCGTCACTGACTCAAGGTCGGATTGCTGAGTGGCTGCACCTGGCTGTAAGGCGTTTCCTGTTTCCTGTTTTCAGTGTTGCACTCCGTGAAGCTGCTTGGTGTTTGGGGCTCGCTAAAACCGATTTAATTTCTCTGTAACAGGATATCTCTGAGTCATCGTAGCACATAAGCACGCTAAAACACACATTTTCTATTGTTCCACCTACCTTTTAGGGAACCATTTGAGTTTGCACGTAGTTTATTTGGTGTTGAACAGTTTGCTGTCCAGTTAGCTTAGCCTCAGCACGGCTATGGCTACTTCTGTCTCTGCTTCTCCGTCTCCTATCTCTTGCTCTCTGTGTCAGATGTTTAGTTACTCCTCTGCCTCCTTTAGTGATAATGGTACGTGTAATAAAGGTAGCATTTTTGTAGCTTTGGAGGCGAGGGTGTTGGAATTGGAGTCCCGGCTCCACGCTGTTGAAAAACCCGTAAACAGCCGTAGCTACTTAGCTAGCGCGGGGCTAACTAGCTCAGAAACACCACGTAGCGACCCTCCAGTGGAACCCGAGCAGCCGGGACCTCAGGCGGGCTGGGTGACGGTACGCAGGAAGCATAGAACCCAGCCCGTGGGCCACCACCAACCCGTCCACGTTTCTAATAGATTTTCCCCGCTCAGTGACGCACCCACTGACAAGCCGACTCTGATCATTGGCAGCTCCATAGTCAGAAACGTGGCATTAGAGGCTCCAGCAACCATAGTTAAATGTTTACCTGGGGCCAGAGCGGGCGACATTAAATCTTATCTAAAACTGCTGGCTAAGGATAAGCGTAAATACAGTACAATTGTTATTCACGCTGGCGGTAACGACACCCGGTTACGCCAATCGGAGGTCACTAAAATTAATGCTGCTTTGGTGTGTAAGTTTGCCAAAACAATGTCGGACTCCGTAATTTTCTCTGGCCCCCTGCCTGATCGGACCAGTGACGACATGTTTAGCCGCATGCTGTCCTTCAACCGCTGGCTGTCTAGGTGGTGTCCTGAAAACAACGTGGGCTACATTGATAATTGGAAAACTTTTTGGGGAAAACCTGGTCCGATGCGGAGAGACGGCATCCATCCCTCTTTGGATGGAGCAGCTCTTCTCTCTAGGAACATGGCCAGTTTTATTAGTCCTCCATGACTACCCAGGGTCCAGACCAGGAAGCAGAGTCGTAGTTTAACCCACCCCTCTGCAGCTTCTGTACTGTTACCCACCCACTACCCCATAGAGACAGTGTCCTGCCCACGGCCAAAATCACACAGATTAAATATCAGGCTTAATAAAGCAAATCATGGAAATCTCATAAATATTAGAACTAATTCAACTGAGCAGAAAACTAGAAAAATTAAATGTGGGTTGTTGAACATTAGATCGATTTTTTCTAAGACTTTGTTAGTTAATGACTTGATTTGTGATAATCAGATCTCTTTGCTCTCTCTCACAGAATCCTGGCTGCAGCAAGAGGACTATGTTAGCTTAAACGAGTCGACTCCTTCAAATTATTTAAATCATCATATTGCTTGAAGTACTGGGCGAGGAGGAGGAGTAGCAACCATTTTTCATTCGGACTTATTAATCAGTCCCTTACCAATCAATAGCTACAGTTCGTTCGAACATCTTATTCTTAGTTTTCCTAATCCAGATTGCAAAACTGTAAAACCACTCTTGTTTGTAGTTTTATATCGTCCACCAGGCCCTTACTCTGAGTTTTTGGATCAGATCTCTGATTTTTTATCAGATTTGGTGCTAAATACTGATAAGGTCATTGTAGTGGGGGATTTCAACATTCATGTGGCCATTGAAAATGATAGCCTCAATGTAGCCTTTAGTAATATCTTAGACTCAATTGGTTTTACTCAAAGAATACATAGCTCCACCCACTCCTGCCATCATACATTAGACCTTGTGCTGACTTATGGCATAGAGTGTGAGGAAATAATCTTTCCACATAATCCAGTCCTCTCGGACCACTTTCTGATAACCTTTGAGTTTTTTAAAACTGAGTTCTCGAGACATGAAAGTAAATTTCACTATAGTCGGTCTCTATCTGACAACGCAGTTGCATCTTTTAAATCAACTGTTCCATCTTTACTGTCCTCAGCATCTCAGAGGAACGTAGCAGAGGGCATTATTTTCAGTTCTAGCCCCTCACAAATTGGTGCCTTAGTTCATCATGTTAACTCCTCTTTACGTGTGGCATTAGATGATGTTGCCCCTTTAAAAAAGAAGGTAATTAGGGACAGGAAGTTGGCTCCCTGGTTTAACTCTCATCTACGAGCCTTGAAACAAAACTCTAGGAAATTGGAGAGAACATGGCGCTCTACGCATCATGAGGAGGCCTACTTATCCTGGAAAAATAGTCTTGTGCTTTATAAAAGTAAGCTTCGACAAACTAGAACTGCTTATTTTTCAGCGTTAATTGAGGAGAATAAGCATAATCCTAAATTTCTTTTCAGTACAATTGCTAAACTTACACAGAATCATAGCTCTGAGCCATCTATTCCCTTAGCCCTCAGCAGCAATGACTTCATGGGATTTTTTACAAGTAAAATTAATTCTATTAGAAACAAAATCTTTAGCATCCTCCCTAATGTGATTTCTTCTTCCTCAGTAAGTGAGGCAGCATCAGAGGTGACTTTAGAACCTCATCTGTGCTTGAACCGTTTTGATCCAGTTGAGTTTTCAGAGTTATCAAAAATATTAGCTTCATCTAAACCTTCAACTTGCATTTTGGATCCAATCCCAACCAAATTATTTAAAGAAGAATTTCCTTTCATTACTGCCCCCATTCTAGATATAATCCTTAGTAAATGGGTATGTACCACAAGATTTTAAGGTTGCTGTAATCAAACCTTCACTTAAGAAGCCTTCTCTGGATCCAGATGACCCAATGAATTATAGACCAATATCTAACCTTCCATTTTTATCCAAAGTCCTGGAGAAAATAGTGGCCATCCAAGTATGTGAGCATTTAAACACTAATGCTCTGTTTGAGGAATTTCAGTCTGGTTTTGGAGAGTATCACAGCACTGAAACTGCATTAGTGAGAGTTACAAATAATATTCTCATGGCCTCAGATAAGAATCTTGTGTCTGTTCTAGTCTTGTTAGATCTCAGTGCTGCCTTTGACACAGTTGATCACAATGTTCTTTTAGAAAGACTTGAACATGTTGTAGGGATCAAAGGAGCAGTGTTATGCTGGTTTAAATCCTACCTGTCTGACAGATTTCATTTTGTAAATGTACATGACAAATCTTCTTCATACTCCAGGGTTACTTGCGGAGTACCACAGGGTTCAGTGCTTGGACCAATTCTTTTTACTATATATATGCTCCAATTGGTAAAATCATTAGACAGCATGGGATAAACTTCCACTGTTATGCTGATGATACTCAGCTATATTTATCCATTAACCCTGATGAACCTAATCGGTTGGGTAGATTACAGGCTTGTCTTGAGGACATAAAAAGTTGGATGACTCTAAACTTTTTGCTTTTAAATCAAGACAAGACGGAAGTTCTCATCTTTGGACCAGAAATCCAGAAAAGGAAATTGCTTAGCCAATCGCCTGAACTGAATGGCATTACATTAATCTCCGAGAACAAAGTAAGGAACCTTGGTGTTATCTTCGACCAGGACATGTCATTCAAATCCCAGGTTAAACAGGTTTGTACGATTTCCTTTTTCCATCTTCGGAATATTGCTAAGATTGGAAGCATCCTTTCCAGGAGTGATGCTGAAAAACTAGTTCATGCATTTATTACATCAAGACTGGATTACTGTAATTCATTACTCTCAGGAAGTCCACAGAATGTAGTTAAAAGTCTTCAGCTTGTCCAAAATGCTGCAGCTAAAGTTCTGATGAGAATTAAAAAGAGAGATCATATCTCTCCTGTCTTAGCTTCCCTACATTGGCTACCTGTTAAATTCAGAATAGATTTGAAGATCCTCCTTCTCACATATAAAGCTCTTAATAATCAAGCTCCATCATACATCAGTGATCTGATTGTTCCATACGTTCCTAACCGAGCACTTCACTCTCAGACTGCAGGTCTACTGGTGGTTCCCAGAATATCTAAAATTAGGATGGGAGGCAGATCTTTTAGTTATCAGGCTCCTCTCCTGTGGAACCAGCTCCCAGCTTTAGTCCGTGAGGCAGACACCTTGTCTACTTTTAAGAATAGGCTTAAAACATTTTTATTTGATAGGGCCTATGGTTAAAATCTGATGTTAGCCTAGATCTGGACAAGTGGGGGAGTAGAGGGAGGTGGAGTGTACAGTCGGTAAAGACGGCTCTCCATTGCCTTGCCTCCAACATGCCTCCATCTAAATAGGATAGATTATCCAGAGTTATCTCTGTAGTTATGCTGCTATAGGCTTAGACTGCTGGAGGACACACTGACCACTTTCCACACTCTACTGCTTTCTTCTACAGTCTGCTCTTTAACTGTATTATTTTCTGCTATTTCAGCTGTTAACTTTATTTTCTCTCTACGTGTTTTTCTCCCCAGAAGAAGCTACAACGATGTTCTGCTGAGCTGTGGTGGCCTCATGGAGGGGGCCATCGTCTAGCACACTGCTGCTAACCACTTAAACATTCTCCCTCTCCTGATAATAACTTTTTACTTTCCTCCATGTTGGATGTGCTACTACTAGTTTATCCGTGTAATTATAGATTCACTAGGATAAATACAATAATGTTGATCTCACCAAATAGAATATTTACTAAGACATCACAATAGAACTATAGACACATTATTTTGTGTGTGTGTGTGTGTGTGTGTGTGTGTGTGTGTGTGTGTGTGTGTGTGTGTGTGTGTGTGTGTGTGCGTGTGTGCGTGTGTGCGTGTGCGTGTGTGCGTGTGTGTGTGTGTGTGTGTGTGTGTGTGTGTGTGTGTGTGTGTGCTCTGTCTTCTCCATCCCCAGTGAGTCGTGGAGGATGGCTGCTTATACTGAGCCAGGATTCTCTGGAGGTTTCTTCCTTTTAAAAGGGAGTTTTCCTCTCCACTGTCGCTGCATGCTTGCTTAGTATGAGGATTGCTGTATAGTCACTGACACTAGTCAGTGATTTGATGCAATTTGCTGGGTTCCTTATATAGGAAACATTATTTCTGATTGGCTTAATGAACTGTTTAATTGGAATGTTTATTTTGTGAAGTGCCTTGAGACGACTCTTGACGTGATTTGGCGCTTTATAAATAAACTTGAATTGAATTGACTGATGGGCGAGTTTTCTTTGGAACTGGAACAAGGCAGGATGTCTTCCACAGGACTGGAACCTTCTCCTGGGCCAGGCTGAGGTTGAAGAGGTGCTGCAGAATCCCACAGAGCTGCTCTGCACAGGCCTTCAGTACTCTGGGGCTGACACCATCTGGACCTGCAGCCTTGTTCCTGTTCAGTCTCTCCAGCTGCCTCTTCACCTGACTTCTAGAGATAGATAGGTGGGAAGAGGAGGTAAATGGGGCAGCAGCATCTCCTGACTTGGTTGAAGACAGATTTATAGAACCAGAAGAGTCCATGACTGCATTAGAAGAATAAAGAGCTGGTGTGTGACAGGAAAATGTTGGATCAGAGGAGGAAGGGATGTCTGACTGGCTGGGGACAGGCGAGGAGGATGCTGGGTTTGTTCCTGAACTGAACCTATTGAAGAATTTGTTCTGTTCATTGGCTGTGTCCAGGCTGCCATCTGTGCAATCCTTCCTCTGCTTGAAGCCTGTGATCTTCTTCATCCCTGACCAGACATCTCTGATATTGTTCCTCTGTAGTTTGTTCTCCAGCTTCTTCCTGTATGCCTCCTTGCTGTCTCTGATCTTGATCTTCAGTTGCTTCTGTATACTCCTCAATAATTCCCTGTCTCCCTCCTTGGAGGCTCTTTTTTTCTCATTTAGCAGATTCTTCAGTTCACTGGTGATCCAGGGTTTGTGTGTGTATATGTATGTATGTATGTGTGTGAGTGTGTTATGTTATATCTGTGGTATTGATTGTGGTCTGTGTTTGTTTTTCTCTCCCTTTTCTCTCTGCAGCTGCAGAATTTCTATCATCAGTGATCAAACTAGAGGAAGACTTAATCCTTGGTGACTTTAATTTACACATTAATGATCCTGCTGTCATGATCTGTGTCTGCGTCTCCCTCATGTGTCTCCTTGTGTGCTCCATCCTCCTCTAAGAACCCCCTCATGTGTCTCTTTGTGTTCCTCATGTGTCCCCTGGTCTGCAGCCCTCCAGATCATCCCTCCCAGGTCCTGTGTTCCTTCGGTCTCCCCCAGTCACCCCTCTGCAGTTTTTTATAGGTTCAGCTTCTCGTTTTATTAGTCTCTTTAGTGTGTTTTTTCCACCGGTTTTTGTAGTTTTCCTCCCCCCTTAGAATATTAGTTACTTTTGCTGCTCTTCTTGTCTTTAGGTTTTTACTCTTAGGTCATGTTAGTTTCCTCCCTGATTAGTTAATTGCTTCCACCTGGATCCTCTCCCCACACACCTGCAGCCCGTCTGCCTCCCATCATGCCCCAGTGTATTTAACCCTGTCTGCTTCTCTGTCTGGTTTTGGGTCATTGTCTTTGTCACCTTAGTCTTGGGCCCCTCTCTAGATTTGGATCTTTGTTTTTGGATTCTAGGTTTTGTTATTTGGGACTTTGTTTTTTGGCTCCCTGTCTTTTTGGACTTACTCTAAATAAAAGGATTTTACGTTATTTCTCCACTAAGTGTCATCTGGTTCTCTGCATCTTTGGGTCCTAACCTCCTCTTGGCTCCCCAACATGACACCTACTTGTAGCACAGCAGTAGAGTTCATGTCTATTACAGAACCTTTAACTTAGAGCAGCACGTTTCAGGCTCCACACACTAAATGGGACACACTCTAGATGTTGTTTCCTCTTTGGGACTAAACATCAATCATTTACATGTTGAAGAGGGTCATGTGCGTGACCACAGCTGCATTTTCTTTAATGTCCTACCTACTGCTGAATCTGTCCCTCACAACCTAAAATCAAAGATGCGTATCATTAATCAGTCAGCAGTGGATTTTCTAGATTATTTGACAGCAGCTCAGTTCAGGCTGATGATCCAAGCTTGTTCATCCAGTCATTGGATAAACAATGCTGCAGCACCTTAGATATAGAAGCTCCTGTTAAGCAGATCACATTAACTAACAAGAGAAAAGTCACTGGATTAATCTAGACATTTACAGACTCAGAAGGACACGCCGCAGAGCCGAGAGACGATGGAAGTTGATAAATTCCAGTCTGGTTTTGGTAAAAAGCGTTCAACAGAAACAGCTTTGCTTTAAGTTTCCAGTGACATCATGATGGCTGCACACAACGGGGAGTTAACAGTGTTAGTGTTGTTAGATCTTTCTGCAGCTTTTGACTCTGTTGATCACAGCACCTTCATTAACAGACTTGGTGACTCGGTGGGGATCTCTGGAACTGGTCTAGACTGGTTTAGATCGTACCTTTCTAACAGAAGTTACAGTGTCTGTAGAAACCAAATCATGTCAGATTTTACCAACCTGTTCTGTGGGGTACCCCAAGGCTCTGTTTTGGGCCTACTGTTGTTTCTACTGCACATACACCCTTTTGCACAGATAATTGAAACGAGCATTTGTCCATGCTGCCCCAAAGCTATGGAACTCATTGCCCATTGGAGTTCGGCAGGCTCCATCTCTGGCGGTTTTTAAATCTCGTTTAAATACCCACTTTTACACTTTGGCTTTTAGACAGTGACTCGTTTTAGTGTTTTATTGTGTCATTGTTTTAATGTGTTCTTATTATTCATGTTTTCTCTGCTTTTAATTGAGATTTTATCCTTAGTTTTAGCTCCTTGTAATGGGTGTGTTTTGTTTTAGCCTGTGCAGCACTTTGGGCAGCTCCCATGCTGCATTTTAAATGTGCTATATAAATAAACTATGCTATGCTATGCTATTTCATATTGTCTCTTATCACCTATATGCAGATGACATTCAGCTGTACTGCTCTTTTAAGGATTCTGAGTTCTATAAACTGAATTACTAGAGTGTCTATCAGCGATCACCAGCGGGCTAGAAGATAACTTCCTTCAGTTAAACTCTGAAAAGACTGAATGTCTGATCATTGCCCCTGACAGCATGGTTCCCCTGATTAGTCTAAAACTTGGTCATTTATCCTCTGCCATCAAGGCTGCATGGTGGCGCAGCTGTTACCACTGTTGCCTCGCAGCACGAAGGTCGCAGGTTCGAAACTCGGCTGCGACCTTTCTGCGTGGAGTTGCGTGTTCTCCCCATGCATGCGTGGGTTTCCTCCGGGTACTCCAGTTTCCCCCACAGATCACAACATGCCCTACAGGTTATAAACTGTAAGTCGCTTTGGATAAAAGTGTCTGCTAAATAAATAAACGTAAACATAAAACAAACTTAAGGAATTTGGGTGTTATTTTTTACCAATCAATGTCTCTTGAAGGTCACTCAAAAACGTTGGTCTGAAACAGTTTTTATCATTTAAGAAATATCTCCACACTGCAGTTGGTGTCAAAACATGAACTAGAAATGGTTCTCCATGTCTTTCTCTCCTCGCGTCTAGATTACTGTAACACACTCTTCACGTGTTTTAACAAAAAAGCCCTTGACCGCCTTCAGTTGGTCCAGAACTCTGCAGCGAGGCTCCTAACTGGAGCAGACAGAAGAGCACTCATCACTCCTATTCTGGTGTCTCTGCACTGGTTACCCGTTAACTCTAGAGTTCATTTAGAGTCCTGACTAGAACTTTCAGGGCTATACAAGGTCAAGCTCCTCCCTATATTACTGATCTGTTAAAGCCTTATGCTCCAACCCGAGCCCTCAGGTTCACCCACCAGAACCTTCTACCTTTGACTCTGAGCTGACTTTTATCCATCATATTAAAAATATCACCAAAACAGGTTTTTATCATCTAAAGAACATCGCCAGAGTCCCCCATTCTCTCTCAGGCCAATACGGAGACGCTGATGCACGCTTTTATCACCAGTAGGATAGACTACTGCAATGTCCTGCTTTCAGGTCTACAACTATTACAAAACTCAGCAGAACGTGTCCCGACGAAGACCAGGAGGCGGGAGCACATTACTCCAGTTTTAGAATCACTGCGTTCGCTCCCCGTATGTTTCAGGATCCATTTTAAAATACTTTTAACAGGTTTTAGTGTCTTAAATGTCTTGGGCCTTCTTCTCTTTCAGGACTGCTTTTACCGGATGAACCCACGCGGTCTCTGTGCTCCTCTGGCAGCCGTCTCCTTGTCATCCCTAAAGTCAGGACGCATATTCACGGCAAGGTGTCCTTCCAGTACTACGGTCCTCGCTAGAGCCCTGCACGGGCCTAAAATCTGAGCCTGTGTCCAGCCCGGCCCGAGGGGGTGGAGCCCCAGCCTGACCCGGTCCGAAAAGGTTTTCAGGATTCTCTGACCCGACCCGAGTCTGAGCCCGACTTCTTTTTTAACCTTTCATAATGTTTTAGTGTGATAGAATGTTCAGCATTCTAATGATCTGTGGGAAGGGTTCTGCAATAAAAAAATAAATAAAATAAACAAATAAATAAATAAAGAAAAGAAAGAAAAACAGCATCAATGCAGCTTCTTTTTCTAACAGAGCGTATTTTCCAAGCGGCAGATGAAATTTACGAACACTATATTAATTGGATGCGTTTGTAAATTTAATCAGCGCTCTGAAAATGCGCTCTCCAGTTAGGAAAAACAGCAATGAATGCTGTATGTTTTAACTGCAGAGCACATTTATTCACAGAAAAACAGAATGCTGCAGTTTTCATGAGGATAAACGAATGTTTCTGACATCAAAGTGGACATAAACCGGCATATTAGAGCAGGGGCACATGTTTCAATCAGCAGTTTGATAATTCATTTATATCAGCGCGTTTATAAACCACACACACCTTAACTGAGCTAATGGTGCCGGTGCGTGAGAAGCAGGCAGGTGCTGCTGCGTTTAAGTGTTTCAGTTTTTTTATGAATTAGATTAAAAATGAAGGCGCCCGGCCCGGTCCGTGTCCGAGGTAATTACATAGTCGCTGGCTTGAAGCCCGGCCCGACGGCCCGAGGGCCGTGCTGACCCCCGGGCCGAGGGCTCCAGTGCAGGGCTCTAGTCCTCGCCTCTGGAACGAGCTGCCAGGGGACCTCAGGGCCGCAGAGAGCGTTCATGTTTTTAGAAATAGGCTCAAGACCCATCTTTTTAGCTTAGCTTTTAACTGATTACTCTCACTTTTTAAAATAATAAATAAATAAAATAATTAGGTTATTTATCTATTTATTTTATTAATTGAATGAATTCTTTCTTTATACGTGCTTTTAAACAGTTTTTTTTCCTTAGATTTATGATCAATATTATTTTAATATCTATATAACCTTTTATATTACAATACTCATTTAAGCTCTTGATTTTATATTTTAACCCTAATTTAACCTTTTTCCAGTGTTTCCTCTGTGGGAGCCCTCTGCCCCGGCGGTGGTGGTCGGCTGTGGCGGCCTGGGTGCTTTCCAGGTGTGCCTGGGTGGTGGTGGGGGTCTCTGCCCTCCCTGCCCTGGGCGCCCGGTGTCAGTGCCTCGGCTGCTGCTGTGGATCTGCTGCTGTCGGGGCGGATGGCTCCCCTGATGGTGTTTCCTTATCTCTGGCTCATCTGATATCAGCCAATCGTGTTTTTTTTTTTTTTACAATGGGGAAGGGGGCATGTATGTATGTATGTATGTGTGTGTGTGTGTGTGTGTGTGTGTGTGTGTGTGGTGTGTGTGTGTGTGTGGTGTGTGTGTGTGTGTCAGTGGAGGAGTGTTGTGAAGGGGTTTTTATTTTCAGACTGTTTTTAAAATTCTGGGGATGGGAGGAATGTGGGTATGTGGGGCCTTAAGCACTTTGAGTTGCATGTATGGTGTGATTAAGTTCTATATAAATAAAGTTGATTGATTCCAGAAGTTCCAGAGACCAGATATAAAAGTCGAGGTGATCGCTCCTTCCAGACTGTTGAACCCCGACTCTGGAATGATCTTCCTTTATCCTGACGCAGCGTTGGTGGTCTGGACACTTTTAAAAAACAGCTGAAGACCTTTTATTTAAAGCTGCTTTTAACTAAACCTTTATTTTCTTATTCTTAACTCAAATTTGAAATCATCTTTTATTTGTTTCATGGTATTTAATAATTTTATGACTTTATTTATCTGGTTTTAATCTATTTCATTATGATGATATGACTTTGTTTTATTTAGTTTTTATCTATGTGAAGCACTTTGTGATTCTATGTCTGTGATAAGCGCTGTAGAAATAACATTTACTTACTTACTTGTTTTTCTCCACCACATTAATCCCCGGTAAATCTGACCATTCCAATCCCGTGTAAGTGTGGCAGCATCTCAGCGACACAGGGAAACATGTTTGTGTGAAAACAGACCATCTGAGGCTCCTTCGTAAGGTTGTGTGTGGTGCGTCCGCGCTAAGATGCTTGTTTGTCGCAGCTTTGATCGTGTTAATTCCTAACAGAGTCTAGAACAACACGAAGAAACAAGTTCAGCCTCGCTCCGTTTTCATTTAATCTGCTGCAGATGTTTTCAGCCTGCAACGTTTAAAGTCAAAGCTCACCAGCTTTACGGACATAAACACCAGACCCTGAGATAACGTGGGTGAGCAACACGTCCTCTGAGACGATCCACCAGGCTCTCCCTGTGGGTCGTGCTGATGGACATCTCTGTCCAGACCTGAATCCTCTCATTCTGAAGATGTATGGCTAACATCTAACTGCTGATGATGCCCAAATGATGCTAGCTCTAACGAGGTTAGGAGGAGAAATCAGGTTTCTTTAGCGTTAACTAAAGAGATGCTAAAGGAATGAATCAGCGTTAGCCCGAGAAACTCCACAGCACCTGAACAACCAGCAGATCTAGTGGGCCTTACTGGATCTGTCGGAAGGACAGAGAATCAGCAGAAATAAATATTTTACTTGAATAAGTTAAAGCAAAACTCGGCTAGAAGGACAATGTGTGGATTTGAGAACCACGATAGGGGGGTCTGAAGCACCAGATGTTGTAAGGACTTCACATGAAACTGATCTAGAACATCTGGAGGAAAACAAAAAGAAGAATAAAGTTATTAAACTCTGAAGGACTGAAAACTTAGTTTCAACAAGCAGAAAACCAACGAGTAAACACAAAATCAACACATTCTCTCTCTTTTTGTTTCTACCATCTATTTCCAACTACGTGTCCTTTTCTTCTCCCATGATGCACCTGGGGCCATAGCAGGCACCTCATTTCCCTGATGGACCTTTGCTGAACCTGACACTCCTGTCCACACACTCGTTAACAACTTTACTCCTCCCCGTTGCCCCCGGCGATGCGGTGGATGGAGAGATGACCCAGACATCTCCATCTCTCTGACGCCTGGTTGCTTGGTTCTTTCTTCTCCTCCGTTCCTCTGAGTTATTCCGCTCTGAGCTCGACCTTCACCCTCTTCATGTGGAGTCTGAGCTTGTGACTGCATTCATTCCAAACCCTGGCAGCTGAGAGCATCAGGACTGCTTAAATTCATCTTATGGGCCCAAACAAGCCGCTACATTATTTATCAGGCACACGGTCATTATCTACACACCCTTACAGGGAAATGGTGTTCGTGCAGGTTCTTCCTAACAGCAGCTGTTGAGCAATGTGGCCTTGAGCATCTTCGTCACTCTGGGAAGTCGATAAGGAGGGTTTAGCTCCTGAATCCATTAAGCAGATCTCCTTTCTGTCTCTAAACCAGGTGACAGTTTCCTTTTTCAGTGTCAGACAGAGAGGTGCTGCTGTCTTCATCATCAAAATTAGGAAAACAAAGAAAAGAGGAGAAACATCGGTAACAAACTCCAGATGCGAGGCTGCCTTTGCACCGACAGCGTGGCGGTCTTCTAGATGTAGAGAAGAACGAGCAGCAATAACAACCAGGTCTCGCTCAGGGTGGGGATGTTGTTCCATCTCCTGAGCTGAACGAGAGGAATATTCATTAAGAAATAAATCAAATGAGCCGTGACTGAAACAAGCTTGGAGTGAAAATTCAATTTGTATTCATAAACAGCCACGAGCAAGGAGGTGATGATTCAGAGGAGTCTGTTTACTCGAGCTGTTGTTATTTAAAAGGCCCTGCGTTGTTGTGAGCGTGCACGTGGGACGCACGTGTCTGTGTGCACGCTCACCCTCATAATGAAGGCAAGTCTCTGAAATCTATTAGCAAAAGTGTTGTTTAAGGTCTAAAGTCTGTCCCAGGGCAGACGTGTGTTCATTAATGTAACGAAGAACCAGCTGTTTGTTACTAACGACACACGGTCCCAAACGCTGGTCTAAACAAAACCATCATTTCGTAAAAATTGGGACCAGTCTAGCAAATAACACGGAGAAACCCAAAGTTCAAATGGAAGTTACTGAACACATGACGTTTGTTAAGGACACTGATGAAAATGAAATTATTTCCATTGTAAAAGACATGAAGACAAAAGATGGAAAGGTTCTGAGGGTTTGGACATGTCGTTAATATAAAGCATAATAGAACGTGTCGCTAACCCTTTTGCACGAGATCAAAGACAACTATTAGCATGGTAGCGGGAATATCTAAAGAAGTCTAAAAAGGCATTTGACACAACAGATCACAAAATCCTGCGAGCCAAACTATAAGAATGGCATTAGAGGAACAGATCACAACTGGTTACCTAACAGAAAGAAATCAATACACAGAAATCCAAAATGTATAACTAAACAAGAAACTAGTGTCCTGTGCAGTTCCTCAAGGTTCAGTGTTAGGGCCAAAGGTATTTACACTTTACATCAAGGACATCACTAAAGCTACCAGTAACCTGAACCTCTTTCACTGTGTGTATCACTGGGAAAGACCTGGGCACCACAGGAGAAGAACTAGAAAAACCGAAGACCTGGTTCAATGGCAAAGAGTATTCATTAAATCCACAGTGAGTAAAACTAAATGTACTATATTTGGAAAACAGAAACAAAAGAATCTTTCAAAATTCATAATAAATGGGCAAGAAATTGAAAGAGTAAATGAAAAAAGTGACATTCGACCAGAGGCTGAGCTGGAAACACCACGTAGAAAAAGTTAAAAAAAAAATGCAGTACTAAATAATTCAAAGCATATTTAAAACGGGAAATCTTTCCGACTCTTATACCAGACATGAGTACTTCCACACATGATGTCTGGGGAAACGCACACAAAACCCATATTTTTACTACAGAAAAGAGCAATAAGAATAACAACTACCTCTGACTACCACACACCAACACACCCTGCTCACAACACTGAATAAACTCAAGTTTACAGACCTGGTCAAATTACAACTGCTTTAAGTACTTTTTAAAGTATTTAATAACACATTCCCAGATCGTGTTCGGAGGCAGTTCCAGGTCAAAGAGAGACCGTATGAACAGAAGGTTAGAGCAAATGTTACGAGTCAGAATTGTTCAGTAGGAGTAAAACTATGGAATAACTTAGACACTGAAATCAGGCCATGTAACAGTCAAATCTTTAAGAAGACCCATCCATCCATTTTCATCCACTTATCCGGAGTCGGGTCGTGGGGGCAGTAGCCGAAGCCAAGAGGTCCAGACTTCCCTCTCCCCAGCCACTTGGGCCAGCTCCTCCGGGGGAATCCCAAGGAGTTCCCTGGCCAGGTGAGAGACATAGTCTGTCCACCGTGCCCTGGGTCTACCGTTAGGCCTCCTCCTCCTGGTTGGACGTGCCCGGAAAACCTCACCAGGGAGGCGTCCTGACCAGATGCCCGTCGCCCTAACCCTCGATCTAAAACAGACGTACATCAAAAACATAATATCTAATTACTATAATGATTGTATGTGATCCAGTGCATTTCAGAGATGTGACTGAAAACGTTTTTTGTACATTTGAAAGTATTCATAATCATAGAAAATGCCTGTTTTTATTAATATTATTCATTGACTTAAGTTAAGATTACTGATATATACAAGCTAGGCTCTAGCCTACACCTTTTGGTTATTCCACTGGCAATCCGTGTATTATTGTGTTTTTCCTTTTCTTACCTTTGAAATAACCAAGTAAACAAAGTTGACTGAGAGATCAACATGACTCCTTCACACACAACAACATAAATTAGAAGTTCTCTCTGCCGTTGGTGATTGACAGCTTCTGTCCGTCTGCAGCCCTGAATCGGTACTCAGTAAATGATAATGAGCCGCACTTGTATAGCGCCTCTCAGAGTAAGGACTCCAAAGCGCTTTACACTACAGTGTATCATTCATCCATTCACACACCGATGGTGATGAGCTACAGTGTAGCCACAGCTGGCCTGGGGCGCACTGACAGAGGCGAGGCTGCCGAGCACAGGCGCCACCGGTCCCTCCGACCACCACCAGCAGGCAAGGTGGGTTAAGTGTCTTTCCCAAGGACACAACAGCAGAATTCTCTGTCCGGATCCGGGATCGAACCTGCAACCTTCCGATTACTGGACAACCCGCTCAACATGTTGAGCTACTGCCGCCCCATACTGCTGCCAGTAAAATCATGAACCACAGGTCCAACCAGCGGAGATCTCTGATCCTGACATCTGCCTCTAGCAGAAATTCATATCTTTTTTTCTGCACTTATTCATCCGACAAACTAATCCCGTTGAGATATACTGCCAATTTCCTTTATTAATGATATGTAATGAGCCTTAATCTGATAGAATACCCATCACTGAGGAGACAGTGCCACATCTAAAGCTGTAAGAAACCCTATAGCGGGGTAGACCACTCCCTTCCCAGAGGGCTGTATCTGTATGTTTCTGTTGTTTCCCTGCTCCAACACAGCTGATTCACTTGTTCAGCAGCTCATCCAGCAGTTTATCGCCAGCTGTTTCAGATCAGGTGTGCTGAAGCAGGGAGACAACAAAAATATGCTGGATAGTTGGTGAAGCGTGCTGTCAAGCCCCGCCCCACAGCCTCTCTCTGGGTTAGGACGAGGGCTTTCCAAGCATGACTTGGTCCTTGTTTTGACACAAAAAACTGTAGTTTTACCTTTGTTTGCTGACTTTTCGACTACGTCTTCTTCAGAGCTCGCCGCTGTTGGTTCTCCATTTATCTGCGAGCAGATGCCTTTGAGGTCCGGAAGAGTTATCACTGGTTTTGCTTCTTGTCTTTCCGGATTTCTGATTCTTTGTTTTGGTTGTTGTTTACATTTCTGTTGTTGTTTGATGTTTTCCTTTGTTTATTGCCCATGCCGGTTATCCACAGGTCTTTCAAGTGTTTTGTTTGTGTTGGTCCTTTTGTTTACGGTCTTGTTCTTCTGTTATTAGGTTTGCTCGGTGGTCTAATCTTCTGATCACTGACATTATCTGTATGGTGGGGTGTTCTGATGTCCAAAATAAATATTGGTGTGTGTGTGCTGGTTTCCTGTATGTGTTTATATTCAGGGTCTCGTCTGTCTGTCTGCTTGTTTTCATCTCCATGAAGGCTATGCTACCTTATGTTTCTGACTCATGTGTGAATTTTACCTAGTCTGTGTCATCGATGTTGTTCAGATGTTCTGTTAGTGTCTCCGTTTGTCCTCTTGGTATGATCTCTAGTACGTGTTACCCATGGCGAAGCCTTCAGTTGTTTGTATGTTCTTCCATCATGTGTGAAGTAAGTGGCGTTAGCTACCAGTGTTATCAGTTGTGCTATGTCATCTGCTGTGAGGTTTGCGCTGTTGTGTAGAGTTGTGTGCTGTCTGACTCTGTAGGTTTTCTGGGTTGGTGTTTTTGTGAACAGGGAAGTGACGTTGTGTGAGATTAGCATGTCGTTGTCTTCTATTGTAATCTGTTAGAGTTATTTAGCCAGTTCTGTGCTGTTTTTGCAGTGGTGGTCTGTCTGACCTATTAGACCCTGTTACTCTTTGTAAACAATATGACGTCAGCGTGCGCAGCTTGGCAACACAGAATGGCGTTGTGTCAGGCTTTATCAAGCTACGCTGCGGGGTTATCACCGGCAAATCTTGAATGTTGTCGTCGTCGTCGTCTTCCTCCGCTTATCCGGGTCCGGGTCGCGGGGGCAGCATCCCAACTAGGGAGCTCCAGGCCGTCCTCTCCCCGGCCTTGTCCACCAGCTCCTCCGGCAGGACCCCAAGGCGTTCCCGGACCAGATTGGAGATGTAACCTCTCCAACGTGTCCTGGGTCGACCCGGGGGCCTTCTGCCGGCAGGACATGCCCGAAACACCTCCCCGGGGAGGCGTCCAGGAGGCATCCTGACCAGATGCCCAAACCACCTCAACTGGCTCCTTTCGATCCGGAGGAGCAGCGGTTCTACTCCGAGTCCCTCCCGAATGTCCGAGCTCCTCACCCTATCTCTAAGGCTGAGCCCGGCCACCCTACGGAGGAAACTCATTTCGGCCGCTTGTATCCGCGATCTCGTTCTTTCGGTCATTACCCAAAGCTCATGACCATAGGTGAGGATTGGGACGTAGATTGACCGGTAAATCGAGAGCCTGGCTTTCTGGCTCAGCTCCCTCTTCACCACGACAGATCGGCTCAGCGTCCGCATCACTGCAGACGCCAAACCAATCCGCCTGTCGATCTCCCGATCCCTCCTACCCTCACTCGTGAACAAGACCCCGAGATACTTAAACTCCTCCACTTGAGGTAGGACCTCTCCCCCGACCCGGAGTTGGCAAGCCACCCTTTCCCGGTCGAGAACCATGGTCTCAGATTTGGAGGTGCTGATCCTCATCCCAGCCGCTTCACACTCGGCCGTGAACCTACCCAGCAAGAGCTGAAGGTCAGAGCTGGATGAAGCTAGGAGGACCACATCATCCGCAAAAAGCAGAGACGAGATTCTCCTGCCACCAAACTCGACACACTCCACACCACGGCTGCGTCTAGAAATTCTGTCCATAAAAGTGATGAACAGAACCGGTGACAAAGGGCAGCCCTGGCGGAGTCCAACCCTCACTGGGAACAGGTCCGACTTACTACCGGCTATGCGGACCAAACTCACGCTCCTCTGGTAAAGGGACTGAATGGCCCTTAACAGAAAGCCACCCACCCCATACTCCTGGAGCGTCCCCCACAGGGTGCCCCTGGGGACACGGTCATAAGCCTTCTCCAAATCCACAAAACACATGTGGATTGGTTGGGCAAACTCCCATGCCCCCTCCATCACCCTTGCAAGGGTATAGAGCTGGTCCACAGTTCCACGGCCAGGACGAAAACCACATTGATCCTCCTCTATCTGAGATTCAACTATCGATCGGACCCTCCTCTCCAGTACCTTGGAGTAGACCTTTCCAGGGAGGCTGAGGAGTGTGATCCCCCTATAGTTGGAACACACCCTCAGGTCACCCTTCTTAAAGATGGGGACCACCACCCCGGTCTGCCACTCCCTAGGAACTGCCCCCGATGACCACGCAATGTTGTAGAGACGTGTCAACCATGACAGCCCTACAACATCCATAGCCTTGAGATACCCAGGACGAACCTCATCCGCCCCCGGGGCTCCGCCGCTGTGTAGTTGTTTGACTACCTCAGCAACTTCTGCCCCCGAGATCGGACAGTCCATCCCCAGGCCTCCCAGCTCTGGTTCCTCCTCGGAATGCGCATTGGTGGGATTGAGGAGCTCCTCAAAGTATTCCTTCCACCGTCCGACTATAGCCTCAGTTGACGTCAGCAGCTCCCCATCCCCACTGTAAACAGTGTGAGCTAGTTGCTGCCTTCCTCTCCTGAGGCGCCGGACAGTTTGCCAGAACCTCTTTGGAGCCGATCGATAGTCTTTCTCCATGGCCTCACCAAACTCCTCCCACGCCCGAGATTTTGCCTCGGCAACTGCCACTGCTGCATCCCGCTTGGCTATCCGGTACCTGTCTGCTGCCTCCGGAGACCCACAGACCAGCCACGCCCTGTAGGCCTCCTTCTTCAGCCTGACGGCTCCCCGAACCTCTGGTGTCCACCAGCGAGTACGGGGGTTGCCACCACGACTGGCACCGGCCACCTTACGACCACAGCTAGCAACAGCCGCCTCGGCAATCGCAGAGTGGAACAAGGCCCACTCAGACTCAATGTCCCCCACTGCTCTCGGGACGTGGTCAAAGCTCTGCCGGAGGTGGGAGTTGAAGACCGTCTTGACAGGTTCTTCTGCCAGGCGTTCCCAGCAGACCCTCACTATGCGTTTGGGTCTGCCAGGTCTACGCGGCATGTTCCCTTGCCATCTGATCCAACTCACCACCAGGTGGTGATCAGTTGACAGCTCCGCCCCTCTCTTCACTCGGGTGTCCAAAACATACGGCCGCAGGTCAGATGATACGACTACAAAATCTATCATCGACCTGCGACCTAGGCTGCCCTGGTACCAAGTGTACCGGTGGGCATCCTTATGTTCGAACATGGTGTTCGTTATGGCCAAACTGCGGCTTGCACAGAAGTCCAATAACAAAACACCGCTCGAGTTCAGATTAGGTGGGCCGTTCCTCCCAATCACACCCCTCCAGGTCAAGCTGTCATTGCCCACGTGAGCATTGAAGTCCCCCAGCAGGACAATGAAGTCCCCTGATGGAGCACTATCTAGCACTCGTCCCAAGGACTCCAAAAAGGGTGGGTACTCTGAACTGATATTTGGCCCATAAGCACAAACAACAGTCAGGACCCGTTCCCCGACCCGAAGGCGCAAGGAAGCTACCCTCTTGTCCCCCGGGGTAAACCCCAACACACAGGCAGAGAGTCTCGGGGCTAACAAAAAGCCAACCCCAGCCCTCCGCCTCTCACCCGGAGCAACTCCAGCAAAGTAGAGTGTCCAACCCCTCTCCAGGTCTCGGGTTCCAGAGCCAATGCAATGTGTCGAGGTGAGTCCGACGATATCTAGCCGGTACCGCTCAACCTCTGCCACAAGCTCCGGCTCCTTCCCCGCCAGCGAGGTGACGTTCCATGTCCCAAAAACTAGTTTTCTTGTCCGGGGATTGGACCGCCATGGCTCCCGCCTTGGTCTGCCACCCGATTCGCATTGCACCGGACCCTTCATGTTCCTCCTGCGGGTGGTGGGTCCACAGTTGGACGAGCCCATGTATCTTGAATGTTATATTATTAAACTCACTTTAACGAATGGCAACAGACTCCCGGATCCCTGTGGCATTACGGAATGGGTGGAAGATGTAGGTGCGTGGCCAGATGTCCAGTGGCCCGATATATATACGTTTTTAGTGGAGAGGCCCAGTAAGTACACACGTGAGAAGCTACGGGCATACAAATAGTTAGATGCATACAACTATGTTGTCTGTGGCCACGTACAGAAAGTAAAATATCACGACATAAACTCTGAGTTTTGCGTCTTGAAGGCAGAAGTCCTTCCTAGCCAAAGACAAGGACACAAGACTGCTATGTACGAGGCTTGGGCCATAGTAAACAAACCAGAGAACTACGTACCTGCATGGCAGGGTGAGTATAGCATAGGTTTCTGTTTTTAGCGTGCTCAGAGTACAATCGTGTTAATTTTAGAGAAATACAGTTTATACTAATATGCAGTGGGAAAATACAGATGAATTAGAATGAAATGTTAATTTGAAGCATGAAATAAAGAAATAAAGCGTATAAATGTGTTTAATTCTGTCATTTTGATGTTCCAGACTTGGGTCATGCTGCAGCCACGCAGCAGCAATTTTATTCAAAGTTGAGCTTTGTGTCTGAAAAACAGAAAAGGCTGCAGTTACATCTCAGGCATGTGCATGGAAAGACCTGAGCAGGAAAAATGTAGAACCGGCTCCGCTGAAGAAGATCAGTTTCCACAAACAGAAGAAGTTTTGCATACAGCTCCCAGCTGCTTCCGAAACTGTTAGGAGGAGCAGTGTCACACTAAGAGGCATGTAACGAATGACAAGTGTAATCTAAGTTCTGGTTTGTGGTTGCACATTGAACGTATTATTTTTTTAATTAATTGGTAATAATTTATTCTGTATATTTAGATAAAGGAAAAGATAGAAACATAAAATGTATTAAAACTGCATTCTAATTATGTCTTATTACCCTTTCCCCAGCCTTGACAGATGATGACATCCTGGAACTAAAGGCAGTGGAGCCAGAAGCTGCAGTCCGGACAAGCATGGACAACAGTGACACAGATACAGCTTCATCAGACACGGATACAGAGGAACAAACTGGCTGGCCAGAGCCCTTGACTGCTTTATTTGACACTAACTCAGGGAGCTCTCACCACAGCAATTAAATGTAAAGTGTGAAGAAACATTTCAAAGACTAAAAACTACAACACAGCATCATCAACAAGGCAGCAGTCGAAGTCACATGACTGGCATATCCATAGGGCTGGTAGGACCACAAGTACAAAATTTCACCATGTGGCCACAACAGACAAGCTCAGCAAAAATTACATAATGAACATAATGCAGTACAATAAGACCACATTAAATGTGCCATCTGTTATCTGGGGTGAAAATATGGAGCAAACTGCTAGACAACAGTATAGTGATTTCATGTCAAAAATCACCAAGGACTCCTGGTCAGCACCTGTGCTTTAGTTGCTCAGCCATCTGAGCCATACCTTGGATCATCCCCAGATGGGATAGTTACATGTACCTGCTGTGGTAAAGGAGTGGTGGAGATGATCTTGAGCAGTTAGTTTTTGGCAAATTATCTCCACACTATCTGTTATTTTTGTTAGCAGCCAATCAAAGACAAGAGCTGTAAGTCCTGTGAAAAAAACAGTGCTCCCCTGTTGCACCTAATATTTGCATAGGAAAACGCTGAATTTGTCAGCTCCTCTTTAAGCTTACAATTTTCTGCCTTAAGTTTTTCAAACTACAGCTGCAGGTTGACATGTTTTTTTTTTTTTTTTTTTTTTTTTTACCGTGTCCTGTCTGGCTGTGAAGCAAGCAGAATTGATGTCTGAATGCTGGTAACAAGCCTTACAGATTTATTCTCAGGTGGAGCATCAAAGCGTCTGCTTTTAATGTCACGCCTGATACTTAAAACTTTATTGTTATTGTTGTTGAATGCTTTGTAATTCCGACCAGACACGGAGACAGAGGTGAAAGAGAAAGGAAAAGAAAAGGTGGGGAGGGGGGGGGTTCCACAAAAATAAACAATAATGAACAAGAGTCTGCTTCTAGACCTGCAGAAAGAGACAAAAAAAGCAAAAGGGCAAAAAAAAGGGACACAACAACAATACAACAAGATCTAGCTATCACTGCGTCAACTTGATGAGGAAATATATATAATCAACATTGCTTAACTGAAGAATCACGATAATAAATCACAGTGCATTAAGTGCCCACCATTGTCTTAAGACCTGTGTTTAACGTGCCCAAGCCCATACTTTTGAGAGCACCATGTGAGCACCTGTGTGTGTACACGCGCTTGTTTATTTAAGGTTTTTCTATAGGAGCGTCCAACAGAGAGTGTGAGAGACCACAGATCCGCCCCCCAAAGATGCGCAGGAGACGGGGGGAGCTCCAAGTCTCAAAGATCCAGGCGCTGCCCCAGAACGCAGGAACCCCAAGGAGACTGCAACCAGAAAGGCCCCCGCCCCCCTCGAGAGGCACAGAGGATTGTCCCGGGGGGCCACAACCAGCAGCCGACAGAGTCCCGGGAGACATCATCCGCAAGCCCTCAGGCCCGCCCGCAGCCTCCCACCCCCTAGCCGGCCGAGCCCGGGACCCAGCGACCCGGGACCCAGGGGCCACCACCCCCGCCGGGGACCCAGCAGAGCCCAGGGACCCAGACCCCACCAGGCAGCCACCGGGATCTATCAGGTAGATGCCAAAATCTTAAACCCCCAGACCTGGTTGCCACGAACACTCAGGCAGACCAAGGCACAACCCCTCACACCAGGTGTGGCAGGGGGAGGGGGAACGAAGATCTATATCATCAAAAGAAGTTCCAGGAGAGGGGAGGAGTCAAAGGCCCCACCTGACATATACAGTCATACACAAACACAGTCACACACTCCCTCCCTCATGCTCACACATACACATACAACCAAAGACTTACAAAAATGCATGCCGGACACCCACTCATGCTCCCCATACACACCCTATTCACTCTGGTCACGGTACTGCTGCACATTGGGTACAACATCACCGGCAACCAGAGTTTGACCCTTTCTGCTGGAGTACTGATGAGCAGGCCCCCCCTGCCCAACGCTCAGCACAGCAATCTACCACCCCAGACCCCAACCAGACGGCCAGATCTCCCTCCTAGCCTCCAGCCCCAGGAAGCCAAGCAACAACAGAAGTGGCTAAGACCCCTAGTCTCCCTCCGCCTGCTCCAATATAGTGTTGTGTG
The DNA here is from genome assembly GCF_043380555.1 of Nothobranchius furzeri. Classification (NCBI taxonomy): domain Eukaryota; kingdom Metazoa; phylum Chordata; class Actinopteri; order Cyprinodontiformes; family Nothobranchiidae; genus Nothobranchius; species Nothobranchius furzeri. The sequence goes on from NC_091751.1 coordinate 73,461,502, forward strand.
ATCATGAGGTGTATTCCATGGCTGTGGTGAGTGGGCAGTGTGGGCATCATCCGGCCTATGCCAGTTGATGCCACCGCACGACCCCACTTCCACCCTCAGCCCTTGGTGTCTAAGTGCGGTTTAAAATTGGAAGTGGGCACCGGCACTCGGGAGGAGGCTGAGATATCCCCCTGCCAAATGCCGTTGAATGTGCTCACTCCCAAGGCCCTAAGTGTGTGTTTGTGTGGAATGTCGTCAGTGGAAGTGTAGAAGGTGCAAATAAAATTGGGGGGCAGGTTGCCACAGGAATGCGGAAATGGGGTCCATACCTGCACTCCCTGACTTGCCCACCCCCCAAGGTCCTATGTGTATGTTTGTGTGATGATGTGAGGGAGCAGGAGGAGAGAAATATGCGGGGATGGGGAGGAATGGCTGGTTGGGCTTAGCCCTCCAGGGAGCCAGCTCCCCTACTGGCCCCAATAGGCACCTCTGTTGTCAACTGGCACCCAGTGCATGGAGACCCCAGCCCATCCTGCCAGGGCCCAAAGCAGCAGCATTACAGAGCCTCACGGAGTCCGAGGGCACCAACCCAGCCCCACCCCAGCAGAATATCAATGCCCATCCCTGCATTTGCACAACTTTCAGAATATAGAAGACATGGGACATCCAGGTAAGGTTGGGTCCTCGCCCTCCTGAACCCCCCCCTCCCCTGTGATGGAACAGCAGAGGAGCCAAGGTCTACCTGAGGCCTCCGAACCCGGGCCAGGCACTGCTGCGTGTTCCTGCCTTCTTCCCGGCAGCATACATGTGAGGACAAAACCCCCAAGGCCCCGCCCAGATCCCCACATGGGGCCGGCCACCCCCAAACCCCGAGCCCCCAGGCCCCCACCCAGACCTGCCCAGGGACAATGCAGCTGCCAGGCAGTGACCCATGGCTGCCGCCAAGATCCCCAAGGGGCCCCACTCACCAGTAGTCCACCCCCCTAGGCAACCCAAGCACCTCCAGAGGCGGGCAACGGCCCCCCAGTCTCAGAAACCCCCAGTGAACCCACCTCCAGGGAACATCCGGATACTCCAAACTCAGACCCCACACCCCCCCACCCACACCATCCTGCAGGACAACATCAATGGCCCCCCACCCTCGCTATGTGATGGAACCGATCAAAGGAGCCCAGAGAGATTGATCTGAAGTGGAAGCAGAGGCTATATCAAGTGTAATATGATCTAAAAAAAAGATTTCTATACTTGTTAATGCAGAGAGTTTCTCAATTTTTCCAATTCAAGAGGATAGTTTTCTTAGCGATGCATATGGCAGTCAGAACCACGTGAACCAAAGATGTTTCAATCGGGACATCGTCCAGGTTTCCCAGTAAACAAAGAGAGGGGTGGTTGACATGGTTTCTATGAAGCCCAGCGTATCTTTGTTGTAGGCCTTCATATTCCCTCCTTGGAACGTTGGTTACTTATCGTAACCCCAGATTCTATTTCGTCTAGTCGCAGCCCTTAAGCAAGCTGCTATTGGAAGGGTGATCTCCGCAGCAGCCAGTCATGAAGAGCTTAAATGTACGCCCACCATGTGGGCACCCCTTGTGGGTTATATAAGTGGAACGACCCCACTGTTCGCCTCCGATGGCTCTTGGTCCTAACAGAACCAGTGGGGCCAATGGCTTAAGGGCTGTGACTAGACTCATAGAATCTGGGGTTACAATACGTAACCAACGTTCTATTTCATCTAGTCTTAGCCCTTAAGCGAGCTGCTATTGGAATGATGTGCAGCTGGATGGGTTTACGCCACACTGGTTAGCTCAACCAATGGACACACCCAACACGTCTTCTTTTAGTGAGGGATGCTCAGCCTCAGCCCAGGGCTTAAAAGGCTGAGGCAGCCAGAGATAAGAGTGGAGCCCCCACTAAAAAATAACATCCACAAAAGGATGAAATTCATTCAAGCAGGGCTGATAAGATGCCATATAGCATTCATTCAGCCTGCTGAGGTCCAAGCACTGAACGAGTGACGGAACCCGAAGAAACATCTCGTAAATAGTAACGAGTAAAAGAACAGGGTGATGCCCATGAAGCAGCCTGACAAATGTCTTCCATTGACACACCACTGAGGAGCGCCATAGAAGAGGAAATCCCTCTGGCTGAATGAGCCCTGAGTGTCTTAGGAGGGTCCCGCCCTGATGATGTGTAAGCGAGTGAAATGGCGTCACACAGCCAGTGTGAAAGAAACTGGGCCGACAGCGCCTGCCCAAGGGAAGACTCCCTGTAGTGCACAAACAGGCTTTGTGAGTGGCGAATCCCCGAAGTGCATGACACATATCGTGCGAGCGCGCGCACCGGGCAGAGAAGATGGGAAGTCGCCTCCTCATCAGAATTATGGGGAGGAGGAAAAAGTCCAGCCAATGAAATTGACCTGGATTTGAAGGAAGCAGTAATGATTTTGGGCACAAAGGCTGGGTTGGGGCATAAAACAGCAGAACCGCCATCCTGCTGGATCCTGAGGCATGCGGGAGCCACTGAGAGGGCAGTTAGGTCGCTCACTCTCTTGACTGATGCCAGAGCCAGCAGCAAGGCCGTTTTGAGTGACAGGAACCTAAGTGAGACCTGGTCCAAGGGCTCAAATGGGGCTTCAGATAAGCCGTGCAGCACCACCGTGAGGTCCCACTGGGGAAATAGCGGTCGGGACACAGGTCCATCCCTTCTGACACCTTTTAGAAAATGTTTTGTGAGGGGATGATTGAAAACAGACCGATCACCAAAATCCTGATGACAGGATGAGAAAGCTGCAGCATATGTTTAATAGTGCTGAATGCGAGGCTCCTGTCGGTCCGTATCTGCAGAAACGATAGGACATCCGCCAGCTGGCAGGAGAGCGCTTGAACATTCCGCTCTGTGCACCAATTCTGGAAAGCTGCCCATTTAGCAGCGTAAGACACAAAGGTAGAGGGTGCCCGCGCACTCTGAATCATGGTGACCACATCATGCGGCAGCCCAGAAACCCCTAAGCGTGACCACTCAGCGGCCAGACCCACAGCCGATGGCCTATTTCTGGAGGATGTTTGATTATCCCATCCACCTGGGGAGGGGCATCCTCCCTTCGCGGGAGTCTCCACAGGGAGCCGGACAGTAGCGCTTGCAGGTCCGGAAACATGATGCGGACAGGCATCTGGGAGCCACCAGAATTACCTAGAGCTGTTCTCACCGAACTCGGTCCAGGAGATGGGGAATCAGAGGGACTGGTGGAAACGCATAGAGGAGCGTTCGAGGCCAGGGCTGGTGTGAGAAGGCGTCCGCCCCGAGCGGGGGTTGGTCCCGGAGACTCAGGGAAAACCACAGGCGACACTGAGCATTTTTCGCGAGCAGTGAACAGATCCACAGACGGTTCCCCGAACCTGATCCAGATCTGTGATATCAGCACGGGATGCAGACGCCAGTCGGAGTCGCGGGGGGACCCCCTCTCGACAGGATGTCTGCCGCCACATCCAGGATCCCCGGAATGTAGGTGGCACAGCAGGTGGACATGTGCCCAACACAGTAAATCTGTGGCCACGTGCAATAGTGGGAGGGATCGAACTCCCCCTTGGCGATGCCACCACCTGGCTGTCTGTGTGAACTTCGACATGACGGCCATCGAGAAGGGCAGCAAAGTGTCTGAACGCATTTCTCACATTCATAAGCTCCAACACATTCATGTGCTCGTGCGTGTAGGAGGGCCAGCGATCTGCCGCCGTATGGAACAAGCACGTGCCATCCACCCCAGACAGTGACGCATCCATAAACACAGATACGTGTGATGCAGGACGTCCGATGGGAATCCCGTGTGAGAGGATGCAGGGATTCCCCCAGTGAGCGAGGTCCCCGCCCACTGAGGGGGGAACCCTCAAAATATGTCCCTTCTGATGTATCGAGTGTACCCGGAGGCGGATGAACCAACGTTGCAGGCGCCTCGAGTGCAACAACCATAGTAGCACCACCGAGTGGGCTGCAGCCACCATGCCCAGAAGTCTCATGACTAACAGGGCTCTCACGATCTTGCGAGGTTGCACGCGGGAGATCACCGTGGTGAGATCTGCCACTCTCACCGGCGACGAACGTGCTCTCATTAGGGAGGCGTTCAGCTCCACCCCGAGAAACACAATCAACTGGGATGGAAGGATGGAGTTCTTCCCCCAGTTTATAGAAAACCCCAGGGTTGACAGATGCTCTGTTAACTTCCTGGTTTGCTCTGACGCCTCGTCCTCGGACCGGGCGCATCGGAGCAGATCGTCCAGGTAAAATAAAACCCTCGTTTCCGCCGTGCGCAGTGGCTGCAGCGCGGTCTCCAGACATTTGGAGAAAGTGCGCTGGGCTAGCGAGTAGCCGAAAGGGAGGCATTCGTGCGCGCGTTCCGACAGCCGACATGTGCTCGAGGTCACGTGAGCAACGTCTGAGGATTGGTTTCGCGCCCTTACCGCCGTCGCTCGTACCAGAGAACTGGGAGCGACCCATGGAGGGCTGTGCTCGAAAGGGCGAGTGTGAAACAGCTGGAAGAGGCTGATCCGCACCGCAGAGCGTGGAGTCCAAGGATGAAGGGCGAGTGGGAGCCGGGCCCGTGCAAGGGAATGACAAATTGCCAGCGGATGTAGTCGCGCAATGTGTGCGCTTTGCGCGTGGTCGCGACAGCGCCGTGACATCCCGTCCCACCCAACGTTGTGGGCGAAGCGGGATGAGTCGGGCCTGGCCGTAGGCTGGGGGCGGTGCACAAATGGAGCGCACCCTTACAGCTAGCCGTGTAACATGACCGAGTCCGACTGTGTGAGCATGCAGATGTGCTGCAGTGCATGGTGCTGGGAACACGGTATGTGAGGATTCGGCAGAGGGTTCTGCAGAGGACTGTAGGATTGTGCTCTCGATGTGACGGTTTTTGGGTTTTATTTCAAAACCAAAATCATTCACAGAGTTAACATTACCGCCATAAGCACACACATTCCCCCCAACAAGTCGTTTTCATGGTTGTTTTCGGCGAGGTTCCTGTGACTGAGACTGCCAAGGCTATGTCTGCTGGCTCATTTGGAACCGTTGGCCACCAACTCCCTGGTCCCGTTTCAGCGGGAGGCCGGCTCCGCGGGGCGGGCCGTGCAGCTGGGCGCCTGGAGTTTCCGCGCCGTTCATCCCATCCTCTGGGGGAACGGCCGGAGTGTGAGGCTGACCGAGAGTGGACCAGGTCTCGCACCGTGGCTGAAAGTTCAGCCGCTGTCTAAGCCCTCTCGATGACGCTCGTAAGATGGGGACCAAACAGAACGTCAGAGGTGATGGGGCCTTCCAGCATCTCTCTGTGCAGGTGTTCAGGAATGGAGGGCAGGGCCTTGAGCCACAAGGCCCGCTGGATAAGGGTCTGCCAGGCAGCAAGGCGAGCAGAACCGGTGAGTACAGCAACGCACAGATTGAGGATGGCATCAGCAGTTTTAGTAATGATGGTTTCTGACTCGACAGGAGCGTCAAGCTCCTCCACCATTTTGGAAACGCCAAAGGCGAGAAGGCAATGTTATTTCCTGCAGCGCCGGTCTGGAAGGCGCACTGGTGTGCGTGATCGGCGAGCCGCCTCAGCAGCTGGTCATGCTTAGAAGCGGGAACTGCTCGCGGTCCAGCGAGGTGGTTCTTGTCGCCACACAGCGAGGTCATGTCCGGCTCCAGTGAGGGAACGGATGGCCAGCCCAGGTCGGAGAAGCCCTCGACCGTGGTAATGGGCACATATGTGGAATTAAGCGCCTTGAGCCTGGCAGGCTCGGAGAAGGCGGCGGACCAGCAGCTCATGGCAGCGGGGAAGCGCGGCCAGACCGGGTCTGGACAGAGCGTCTGTGTTGCCCCGAAAATTCCCACCAATTTATCTGCCTCAGGCGGAGTCGGTTCTGGAACGGCTAGCCCCTTGCGGGCCGCAGCCGCTGAGATGATGGCGGGCAGCTCCTGGAGCAGTGCTCTAACTGCTGGCAGGGAGGAGTGAGAAGCCACTGGGGCAGAAGGACCCGCTGAGCGAGGCTCGTCGACCTCCGTGTTGTACAGGAGGGAAAGGGGGCTACGGCAGCCAGCCTCGTTGTGCTCCTCACGAGGCTCGTCGACCTCCGTGTTGTACAGGAGGGAAGAAGGGCTATGGCAGCCAGCCTCGTCGACCTCCGTGTTGTACAGGAGGGAAGAAGGGCTATGGCAGCCAGCCTTGTCGACCTCCGTGTTGTACAGGAGGGAAGAAGGGCTATGGCAGCCAGCCTCGTCGTGCTCCTCACGAGGCTCGTCGACCTCCGTGTTGTACAGGAGGGAAAAAGGGCTATGGTAGCCCGCCCCGTGGTCGACCTCCATGTTGTACCGGAGGGAAAAAGGGCTATGGCAGCCAGCCTTGTGGTCAAAGGGCTATGGCAGCCAGCTTCGTCGTACGCCTCGCTGTCGATGACATCGTCTAGTCGGTAGGAGCCAGCCGGCTCCTGGCCGACGTGGAAGAACTGTAACGCCTTGTCCAGCGAGTACGTGCCAGCCACCGGAATTTCCTCGTCGGTGGTGGGGGTGAAGTACTCGACCCGGCGGACCTTTTCAGCCACGGGCAGAGCGGTACAAAACGGGCACGAGGCCTGGGGGTCAAGGCCAGGCCAGCGTGGTGAGCCCTGAGACAGACCTCACACTTGGCGTGCAGGTCGCCGCTGGAGATGGAGCCCGTCTGGCAGGCCGGGCAGGTCCTGGCATCGCTGGACATGGTTGGTGAGTAGATTTTTCTTGTATAATTGCTCTTAAAGGAAGCTCTTAAGCTTGGAGTGAAGAGAAAACGGAGGCGAACAGTGGGGTCGTTCCACTTATATAACCCACAAGGGGTGCCCACGTGGTGGGCGTACATTGAAGCTCTTCATGATTGGCTGATGCGGAGATCACCCTTCCAATAGCAGCTCGTTTAAGGGCTGCGACTAGACGAAATAGAACAGGGAGGTTCTCTTCAGCTTTAACACAGAAATATGAAAAGTTAGCAAATGCAGCAACAAGTCCACACAAATATTTTTATTGTAACAGAAAATACAAAATCCTTACCAGCATGGTGAGTCACTGATGGTTGCTGATCTGTATTCTCTGAAGCATCCAGCTGATTTGATGGCATGCAAGACGTTTCATCCCTTCTCCTTTTCCGTTGATACCTTAATGTAACCGGTCTAAATTACATAACAGTTACACAAGTCAAGAGCCGATATAATAACACTGAACATCATGAATAGCAAGAATTTCTAAATATTAAATATATCTGTGATGGGAAGGTGTAAACATTACCTGTCCATCTTTGCATGGGGGTCTGGACTTCGCTTTGTGTACGTAAACACAGAAGGCACAAAATCAGGACTCGAGGAGTCCAATGACACCTCGCCTGTAAATAAATAGACTGCTTAAAAGCAAACCAGCAAACACAACTTACTTTATTTAATAGAACACACGTTAACCAGCTTGCTGGTAAAATCTTAGTACATAATTACCTTACCTGATATAAAATGGGCGCTATGTGCTCAGAACTTCAAAACAAGGGTTTAAAACGCTGTTTTAGTATCGAGTGTGAATGAGGAAGCCTTCACTCTCGTTGCCAGGCTGCGCGCGCAGCTTTTGATGACGTAGGTAGTAAAAGGGTCTATAGTGGGCTGATGATTTAGCTGACTTCTTTTGCCATGTTGTATGTTGGTGTACCTGTGCTGTCTACTGTTGGTCTAAGCCGTGTTCTGTTTTTGTATTTGTGGTGTTCCATAGATTGTTGGTATTATGTTTGCTATAGGAATCCAGTGTTTGTGCATTATTTCTGTAATTTAGCCTTTTTCTTGGAGTGGCTTCAGTAATTTTTTCACGTTGTTCTTAATGTCTTCTGTTGGCTCTTTCTTTAGTGGTTTCTTTGGTGGTACTGGGGGTTTCTGTCCCCCACCCTGGGCGCCCTGGGTTGGTGCCTTGGCTGCTGCTGTCGATCAACTACTACCAAGGCGGATGGCTCACCTGATGGTGTTTCATTCATCACCTAACCCATCTGAACTCAGCATAGTATTTACTTCTGTTGTCTACTTATGCTGTCTTTTAGGTTGTGTGTGTGTGTGTGTGTGTGGGGGGGGGGGGGGGGGGGACTGTCATAATTGTTTTTATATTTGTGGGGAAGGGATGTAAAGCACTTTGAGCTGCATTATCTTTTGTATGAAAAGTGCTATACAAATAAAGTAAGTAAGTAAGTAAAAGTTTATTTATAGAGCGCCTTTCTCAGATATAAATCACAAAGCGCTGTACAACATGATAAAGATCAGGGCAAATACCTCTAACCAATAAAAACATCAGAAAAACAATAGCAGTGATAAAGTAGAAAATAAAATCATGAGTATAAACAAAGTGAAGGTGTGAACCCGAACAAAGCTATCTTTTAGAACATTTAGGGAGGGAACGACTGGATGAAAAGGTGAGTTTTTATATGATTTTTAAAGACCTCTACAGTGTTGGAGAGACGGAGATTTGAAGGTAGACTGTTCCAAAGTCTGGGTGCAATAGTCTGAAAGGCCCTGTTTGTATTTTCTCGTCCGTTACCATTCTTCCTTTGTCCAATGACGATGAATGATAATGTGTTCGTTTGTGGCTACTGCTATCATGGCTGTACTTTCTACTTCTGTAACATGACTCTGTTGTATCTTGCTGTTCTTTAATATCCCAACTACATTATTTCTAAGTTCTGCCTTCTTTACCTAATCTCTGATCTGTTGATATGCCATTTCTGTTGCTACATTAAATTCATCATATGGTCTATTTTTCTGTGTTATTGTAAAGCTAAACCCTTTTTTTAATATGCTTCCTCCTGCTTCTGGTAGTTTGTATTGTGAAAAATCACATACCCATGAGTTCTGTGTGGCGTTATCTTGTTTTTCTTTTTCGTGTTGATGAGTTTGGTTAACTTCTTTATGTGTTTTATTACTAGTTCCTCTGTTTTCTCCAGTGGTCTTCTTTCCAGTTCATTTTCTACTTATTTCTGTTTGGTTGTGATGTTTCTTATCCTTACTTTGAGTGTTTTCTGTGTTCTTTCCGTTATGTGCTGATCTGAATTTTCAGCAGTAGGCTTGTTGGCATTGTGTTCTCGTCTCGTTGGTGGTTCCTTAGATGTGCTCGTTTTAGATATAAACGTTCCAAATGGCGGAAGACCTTTGATTCTGAGTTCAAACGTACCAGTCACAGCTCAGTGAGCCATGGGCTCTGTCTGCAATTAGAAAACACTTTTGTTGTTCTGAGGAGCAACAACTTGTGTTTGGTTGTTAAACTCAGCTCAGCGATCAATAAACAAATGTTTGTGTCAGGACAACAGGACAGGGATGCCTGGAGCAACGGTCCCCTCTGATATGAATATGGATAATGTGCCTGCATGACCCCCTCCTTCCTGCCTAAATACACACAAAAACACTCATTAACACTCTGGAGGGGCTTAGAAGTTACAACATGTATGTTTGCATTAGGAGTGCATTCATGGCTCTAGCGCACTAATCACGGCATCCTTTAATCTGGGAACACTCTGTTTTCCAGTCAGGCTGAAAAACCTTTCTGTGGAGCGTTGTTAATCTGATTTAGGCAGCGGGACACAAGTAAGAACATATAGGGATGGGGTTATCTCAGAAAGATGCAGCTATAAGAAAACAAACTTAAAGTGACAGTGTTTTTTTTTCCTGGTGATGGGGGCAGAAGATACCTAAATCGTTGCAAGCAAACGCTATTTTTGTTTTGGAGTAAGACTTTACCAATGGATGCCCATTAGGGTCAAAAAGCCCTGGGGAGTGCGAACTTCCACAAAATAACAAACTCCCTTTCATCAGTGGCAATGAGCGAAGAGGTAAATGTGTAAAACAACAACATTTAAGAGTGGTGAAATTTTTGTTACCATTTGTTACTAATCAGTTGTGGCAGACGCTGTCACTTTGTGGCCTCTAGAGGTTCTCAGTACTCTGCCTGCACAGCTGCAGGCTATTGGGATCATTGAGCCTCCCTGTTAAAAGGGAGCTCTCTGAGTCATTCAGAGAGAGATATCAGATGGGCGTTGGCCCGGAGGTGTTAACTCTCCTCTCTCTCTCCTCGGTCTAAGACGTTAAAGTCTTCGCTTGTTACCTGAGTGGTATTTACTCGTTTGACACCTGAGTGGTATTCTCTTGTTTTGACACCTAAGTGGTAATTCTAGTTTCGTAACCTGAGTGGTATTTGTGTTTATATTTATAGTAGTTCGTGCGTCCTCATTTCATGAGAGACTTAGCTCACCCTTTTGGTGCAGATTTTGTGTTACTTCGTTTAGCTTTCTTTCCAGCTCTTTTGCGCTGTGCCTTTAGTTTGTTAGAATTGATTTAATTATTTAGAAACCCCTTTCGTTTAGTTATTCCCAGTAACTGGATGACCTTTTTGTTTCCTTTTTTAGCCCAGAGCGCTGTTTGTTTAATAAACTTCCTTCTAAGAGTTTTAATTTGGTTTGTTTCATTCACGTACATATTTTCTTTACTCCCTTTAATCACATCGTGCTCCAAGCGAAGCCAAGGGACGTAAAAGAGTGGGGGCTCGTCCGGGATTTATACTGATATTATTACATCTACAACCCATTTTTTTTTCATTGCCTCTTGCACTGTGTTTGGAACTGTTGCAAGCCATTTTCCCAAACTAGCTTACTCTTTAACAGATGTTACGTCTCAGGGTTGACTTGTATTTCTATGTATGCGTGGGCGTGATATTCAGTCGCTCTCTAAAACTGCCTGCACACTATAGGAGCTGATCAGCGATCACCATTAACCTAGATTTTGATCCCGCCAAACACACTGCTTGCAGCTCAAAGGAAAACTCAGTTCAAACCCAAACACGTCTTTTAGTCACCTGCAACTTATGTATTGCTCAGGTTAAAGACTCTTAAGTGACTGGCCTAAACCTCTTGGAGTGGGATAACAAGAAACCAGCATCTCACCTTTTCGGTTACACGACACCAACGGAGACCCCAGGCACCGAAAATCCTTTTAAGTTTCTTACAATAAGAAACCAAGGTTTTTTATTTAATAGGATGAAAAAAGATTAATCCAAACAGAATCACCCCGATGCAGCGAGTTAAACAAAAAACACCAAGCTCCACCGAACTCGTACAGAACTTCCCAGAACTCCCACACCCTCCTGGGCCCCCCTTTTTATTACTTCACTTCCCCCTCCTTCTTTTCTCCTCTTCGTCTCCATGACAACTCCCGCTTCAGGAAGCACTCTGCTCGGCCTTGTGACTCCTCCCAGCGTCTCTTGCTCGGTGTTCTTCAGGCTGGTGTTCATCAATCGACAGGGCGAGGCGTGCCCTTTCCTTGTCTTCTCCATGGGCCTGCTTAAGCCAACCATAAACATATCCCAGATGCAGCGTCTACCCTGAATCTTTATCGCATCTGTTACGCCCCCTCTCTGCAGGTCTAGGAGGATGAGGGGACTAACACAAGCAAATAGGTGTAAAAGTGTGTGTGAGGATAAAGGACGAGGAGGTTCGAGTAAAAACAAAAGGATTTATTAACATAAGGTGTCCGTGGGTAAACGGCATAAATAAGGCTTCGTAATAATAAACTACAACATAAGCAGTCTCACTGCTTATGACAAAGGCTTTCTGCCAAAACGCAAAATATCCCCGGCTCAAAAGTCCTATGGGGATAAAAAGAAAAACACCACAAAGGCTTAACCCTTAACAAGGTGTGTGAAAACACACTCAGAAGGTACCCAGGCTAATCCGGGATCCTTAGTAGAGAACCTAAACATAAATGAGCGAGGGAGAATCTCAGGCTACTCCTGGATCTCTATCAATAACCTTAAACCCCGCAGGAACGGTGTAAACAGCCTTAAACCTGTCTGGTAACGGTCGCTAAAGTGTCCGTGAGCTAAAGGAGAATCTCTGGCTACTCCAGGATCTCCTCGATGTCTGTTGCGTTCCTCCTTTTAAAGAGCTGGTAGCTGCTTGATCGCTGATGAAGATCAGCTGCTGTCTCTGCTGGCGTGCCTCTCTCCGAGGTCCTGAAAGGGCGCTGGAGCGCTGGAGAGTGTGAGCTGGCCGCTCCTGGCGCTGTCCCTGGTGCTGGATCCCGTGCAGCAGGGACAAAAGGCTCAGGCTAGGATGAGAGGACGGACCGAGGGGACGAGGGTCGTCACAGCCTCCCCCTAAACAGCTAAGAAAGACAGTCATTAAAAAGGATTGTCTTTCTTAAAGAACAAGCTCTAAAAACCAACTCAGAGAAAAAAAAACAATGCCTATGGAGAACAAATCTAGGATTCATTTCAGGTTGACAAAAAAAAACGGATGAGTCCCCACTGACTGCCTAACATTTCTTCTCTAAAAAACTTCAGTCTAGGCTTCATGTGATTGCAGGCGGGCAGATTAAGCACATGTTTTCCGAAGAAAACATACTAACCAGCAAGGAAGAGGGGTGGCCAAGCCGGCCCCTTTTCCTCCTGGGGTGCTCCCGAGATGGTGCCCAAAAGGACACCAACACTAGCCGCGACACACAACACTAATAAAAAAAACAAACAGGACATACCCCAAAGGGGGTATACCTCTAAAACCTACCTGGGAACTCACCGCTTTGTTTAAGTTTATCTGTAATATCCATAGAATAAAAGAAAGGCACTATTCTACAAAACCACGAGACAGGCAATCCGCAACCACATTGTCATCTCCCTTCTTGTGCCGGATGTCTAAGTTGTGGTCTTGGAGCAGGAGGGCCCATCTCATTAATCTCTGGTTCTTGTTAAACATTCTGGAAAGGAAAACCAGAGGGTTATGGTCTGTAAAAACAATTAGGGGCCCGTTGCTGGAGCCAACGTACACTTCAAAATGCTGCAAAGCCAGCAATAGAGCCAAGGTTTCTTTTTCCACTGTGGAGTAGTTTAATTGGTATGTGGCAAATTTCCGTGAGTAGTAGGCAACTGGGTGGTCAATCCCTGCATCGTCTTCTTGTAGTAACACGGCCCCAACCCCTACATGGCTTGCATCAGTCTCGAGTTTAAATGGTCTGGACAAGTCAGGGGCTTTTAAAACAGGGTTACTACAAAGTAAAACCTTGCAGGAGTCAAACGCCTTTTGCGCACTTTCATCCCAGGTAAACGGAACCTTTGGACTCAAAAGATTGGTTAATGGGGAAACTACACTGGCGAAATTCTTACAAAAACAGCGGTAGTAGCCAGCCATTCCAATGAAGCGTCTCAATTCCCTACACGTTTTTGGCTTGGGGAACTCTGTGATGGCCTGTATTTTGTCTGCTAACATTTTTACTTTCCCATGGCCAACCTCTTTTCCCAGAAACTGGACCGTGGCTTTAACGAACTCACTTTTAGCCAGGTTAATGGTGAGTCGAGCATCAGCTAAACGCTGAAAAAGGGCCCGCAGACCCTCAATGTGGGCTTCCCAAGTGGAGGTGTGGACAACGATATCATCAAGATATACAGTGCAGTTCGATAAACCAGAAGTTATTGAGCTCATCATTCTTTGAAAGGTTGCCGGGGCATTTCGCATTCCAAATGGCATAACTGTGTATTGCAGGAATGCGTCCGGAGTTACAAAGGCAGAGATTTCGGAGGCAGCAGTTGTTAAAGGCACCTGCCAGTAACCTTTGAGTAGATCTATTTTCGTTATAAAGGATGCATCTCCTATTCTGTCAATACAGTCATCTACTCTGGGCAAGGGATATGCATCTGGCACTGTAACAGAGTTTACCTTTCGATAATCAGTTATGAAGCGGGAAGAGCCATCCGGCTTCTTCTCAATTAAGCAGGGCGAGCTCCACGGACTGCAACTGGGCACGGCCAAGCCATGTTCCAACAAATAACGCGTTTCCTGCTCTAACAATTCACGTTTTACCGTATTAGCTCGGTATGGGTGTTGTTTTATGGGTTGAGATGTTACCACAACGACGTCGTGACTAACCGCAGTGGTTCGAGAAGGTACATCTGAAAAGAGGCAAGAGTACTCTTGTATCAGACTCATCAGTTCGTGTTTCATGTCGTCATTCAAGTGGTCCAGGATATCTGGTAGCTGGGCCAAAGTTAAAGAGTTAGCGAGTCGGGGGCCAACAACAGGTTTTAACTTTAGGTGGATGTCCTCCTCGGGAATAGGAGTGAAGGATGCGGCTGCGCACACCGCAGCTTCAGAAACCTCTGATGGTGAAGCCTGAGGGGAATGGTACAGCTTAAGCATGTTAATATGACAAGCCCTGGACTTACGGCGACGATGAGGAGTGGAAATGCTATAGGTAGTACTGTTTATTTTTCCCAGCACTTCAAATGGTCCATCGAATTTAGCTGATAAGCTAGTGCCAACCAAAGGATTCAATATTAAAACCTGATCACCGGGGTGGAGCTCCCTGGCTACAGCTTTTCGATCAAACTGCCTTTTCATCTTCTTTTGAGTTATCTCCAAGTTCTCCCTAGCCAGTTTATTTGCATGTTTTATTCGCCACAGAAATTTCTTGAGATATTGATTGATCTTTTCCTTTTTAGACTCCTGGACTCTCAGAAACTGTTCCTTGAGAGCTTTAAGGGGGCCCCGAGGTGTGTGTCCGAACACTAATTGAGCCGGGCTAAACCCCAAAGAATCCTGGGGAGCCTCTCGGGCGGCAAACAACAGAAAGGGAACTCCTTCATCCCACTGATGTCCTGAACTTAAACAGTACTTTTTCAGCATGCTTTTAAAAGTTTGGTGCCAGCGTTCTAAAGCGCCTTGGCTTTCTGGGTGATAAGCAGAAGATACCACGTGGTGGATACCCAGTGTTTGGGCCACCTTCCTAAACAGCTCTGACTTAAAGTTGGTTCCCTGATCGGTTTGTAGAACACGGGGTAAACCAAACAATGAGAAATACTGGGTTAAAGCCCGGGTGACAGTTTTAGCTGTTATGGTGGATAACGGAAAAGCTTCTGGAAAATGGGTGGATGTGCACATTATGGTTAACAGGTATTTCTTACCAGATTTACTTCTGGGCAATGGACCTACACAATCCACCACAATGGTGTCAAAAGGATTCCCGATTACAGGAATCGGATGGAGAGGGGCTGGAGCAGGCAGCTGATTTGGTTTTCCAGAAATTTGACAGACATGGCAACGCTTACAATATTCAGCTACGTCCCTCTTCATGCCAGGCCAAAAGAAATGCTCCAAAATTATCTGGTTCGTTTTCCGGATGCCTAAGTGTCCTGCCCACTGACTTTCATGAGCTAAACTCACAACTTTATTTCGGTACCTTGTGGGAATTACAATCTGATTAATAGTACCCCAAGGTGCTCCTTGGGCGGCAGGATTGTTCCAAAATCTCATTAGCACGCCATTCTGTAGGAAATAACCGGACTTTTCCCCATCAGGATTCTTAATATCCTGAAAAAATTTCTTCAAGCTGTCATCACGACGTTGCTCCTCTCCTAAGGTCATCCGGGGTAAAGGCAGACACCCCGACGTGAGCGACACGTCTTCATCCTCGGTGTCGGCAGTAATGTCCGCATTGTGGTCGTGGACGTGATGGTCCTCTTTATTGTGTCCATCATCAAAGAGAGAGGATAACTGTAAGGTTTCCTCCTGTTTACATGCCTGGGCACGGGTTATGACACATGCAGGATAAATTCCTGGCTGCTCCTTAACGCACGAACTGGTGTCTGAGCACGGGTTGTTTAAAACTTGGAATGGAGGGACCACATTTCCTCCAGCAACATCGTTTCCGAGCAGGAGATTTACTCCAGCGATCGGCAAAGATGGGCAAACCGCCACATCAAAATAACCTCTGGCTAGCTCGCAAGAAAGACTCGGTGTAACGGCCGAGAAATCGGCTCACCATTTATTCCGTTCAGCAGAACTGACACGCCCGTTGCACTGCTCTCGTTAAAAATCATGACATCGCTAGTTATGAGCGTTTGTGATGCCCCAGTATCGCGCAAGATGATAACTGGAGCTTGGTCAGAACTTGACTCATTTAGCTGAACCACACCTTTGAACAAAAATGGTTGAAAACAGTCGTTTATTTCTGTCACGACCTGCTTGTTTTTCGTTATAAAACCAACCTCACGTGAGGGGGAGGTTTTCTGTTCGTTTTTCCTTTTTAATTTGTAACAGTCTTTTACTACATGCCCAGACCGATGACAGTAAACACATCTTGGCTGGTGGGCGTTTACCGAACCGCTGTGAGCAGGCCTCATCATAGGAGGCCGTCTGGCATCTCTGGGTGGCAGTTCGCCGCTAACGCGGTGCGTTAATGAATATTCATCCGCCAACAAAGCTGCAGAAGACAAAGTCGCTACCTTTTGTTCATTCAAGTATAAAACGGTGCGCTCCGGTAAACATCTCTTGAACTCCTCTAACAGGATTAATTCCTTCAGCTCAGTAAAAGAAGACACTTTTGATGCTGCAACCCACTTTTCAAATAATAAAAGCTTTTCTCTGGCGAACTCGACAAACGTCTGATGTGGCTGTTTATTGGTTAATGCTCGGAATCTTTGTCGGTATGCTTCTGGGACCAGTTCATAAGCAGTTAACACTGCACTTTTCACACATTCGTAATCTAAACTGTCAGAAAGGGACAAAGAAGACATTACCTCCTGGGCTTTTCCGGTGAGCTTGCACTGGAGGATCAACGCCCACGCGTCACGAGGCCACTCAAGAGCTGCAGCAATGCGCTCAAATATCTGGAAGTAGCTGTCCACCTCAAACTCCCGAAAAGGTGGCACCAACACAATGCATTTACTTATGTCCAGTCTCTGTTTTATTCCAGGGGTAGTTTCTTCTCTTGTGGTGTCGGGTTCTGTCACAACCTTGTGCGTGTCAACATGTGGGTCATTTTGTTGGGAAATCTCGGCTTGTCTCCAAGCCTGGGCTTCCAGCTCAAGTCTTTTTAGCTTGATCTGAGTGTCGGCTTCCAGATCCATTCTGCGGATCTCCAGCTCCATCTCCATCAGACGGCGCTTCTCCTTTTCCTCGGCCTCATACTTTAGCTGAGCCATTCGGACTTTCAGACGTAGGTTAAAACGCTCCAGCGAACTCGGAGTAGAAGCTGGTGAGACAGGATCAGACTTGGGCAAAGTTAGTGGTGAAGAAGGGGTCTTACTGTGAGCCGGCGGGGTCTGGTAGCCGGGAGCCGTCTCCTCGGGTGCCGCCGAAGATGGTCCTGCTCCGTTCTCATGGCTTGCGGCGTCATCCGCACGCGGGGAAAGGACAGGAAGATCTCCAGTCCCTTTTGCAAGCAACAAGTTCAAGTTTTCCAAGGCAGCAATAACTGTCTCTTTTAGAACCTGTTTCGTCATTGTGCGGGTGCCATGGAGATCAAGGTGCTCAGCCACCTCCACCAGATCGCTCTTGCGGCAGGCCTCGAGCGCTTCCCGCGACGGTGCACGCAGAAACTCCTTTAAAGAAAACATAATTATTATAGAGCTCACCTGGGAAGAGCTAAAATCCAGAGAGTGAAACCACCAAAATGAAAGAGTCCCAGGGTACTTAACACACACTTAAGCGCAATGGAAAAAAAAAACGCGGCGCACAACCTATTTCTTTATTACCGGGCAGACTTAGATTAAGTTCCAATTATTTGTAACTCAAATAATTCCCGGACGAGCCCCCATTATGTTACGCCCCCTCTCTGCAGGTCTAGGAGGATGAGGGGACTAACACAAGCAAATAGGTGTAAAAGTGTGTGTGAGGATAAAGGACGAGGAGGTTCGAGTAAAAACAAAAGGATTTATTAACATAAGGTGTCCGTGGGTAAACGGCATAAATAAGGCTTCGTAATAATAAACTACAACATAAGCAGTCTCACTGCTTATGACAAAGGCTTTCTGCCAAAACGCAAAATATCCCCGGCTCAAAAGTCCTATGGGGATAAAAAGAAAAACACCACAAAGGCTTAACCCTTAACAAGGTGTGTGAAAACACACTCAGAAGGTACCCAGGCTAATCCGGGATCCTTAGTAGAGAACCTAAACATAAATGAGCGAGGGAGAATCTCAGGCTACTCCTGGATCTCTATCAATAACCTTAAACCCCGCAGGAACGGTGTAAACAGCCTTAAACCTGTCTGGTAACGGTCGCTAAAGTGTCCGTGAGCTAAAGGAGAATCTCTGGCTACTCCAGGATCTCCTCGATGTCTGTTGCGTTCCTCCTTTTAAAGAGCTGGTAGCTGCTTGATCGCTGATGAAGATCAGCTGCTGTCTCTGCTGGCGTGCCTCTCTCCGAGGTCCTGAAAGGGCGCTGGAGCGCTGGAGAGTGTGAGCTGGCCGCTCCTGGCGCTGTCCCTGGTGCTGGATCCCGTGCAGCGGGGACAAAAGGCTCAGGCTAGGATGAGAGGACGGATCGAGGGGACGAGGGTCGTCACAGCATCCTAGACTAACCCCACAGAGGTCAGTAAAAGGCTAAAGCCACAACATACAGGTGCTGGCCAGTAAATTAGAATATCATCAAAAGGTTGAAAATATGTCAGTAATTCCATTGAAAACGTGAAACTTGTACATTATATTCATGCAATGCACACAGACCAATGTATTTCCGATGTTTATTACGTTTAATTTTGATATTTATAGGTGACAACCAATGAAAACATCAAATCTGGTATCTCAGAAAATTTGAATATTCTAAAGGCCAATGAAAAAATGTTTGTTACTCTAATGTTGGCCAACTGAAAAGAATGTGCATGTATAGCACTCAATACTTAGTCGGGGCTCCTTTTGCCTCAATAACTGCAGTAATGCGGCGTGGCATGGACTTGATCAGTCTGTGGCACTGCTCAGGTGTTATGAGAGCCCAGGTTGCTCTGATAGTCGTCTTCAGCTCCTCTGCATTGTTGGGTCTAGCGTATTGCATCCTCCGCTTCACAATACCCCATAGATTTTCTATGGGGTTAAGGTCAGGCGAGTTTGCTGGCCAATCAAGGACAGGGATACCATGGTCCTTGAACCAGGTGCTGGTGGTTTTGGCACTGTGTGCAGGTGCCAAGTCCTGTTGAAAGGTGAAGTCTGCATCCCCATAAAGTTGGTCAGCAGCAGGAAGCATGAAGTGCTCTAAAACTTCCTGGTAGACGGCTGCATTGACCCTGGACCTCAGGAAACAGAGTGGGCCAACACCGGCAGATGACATGGCACCCCACACCATCACTGACGGTGGAAACTTTACACTGGACCTCATGCAACGTGGATTCTGTGCTTCTCCGCTCTTCCTCCAGACTCTGGGTCCTTGATTTCCAAAGGAAATGCAGAACTTGCTTTCATCAGAAAACATAACTTTGGACCACTCAGCATCAGTCCAGTCCTTTTTGTCCTTGGCCCAGGCGAGACGCTTCTTGCGCTGTTTCTTGTTCAAGAGTGGCTTGACACACGGAATGCGACACCTGAATCCCATGTCTTTCATGAGTCTCCTCGTGGTGGTTCTTGAAGCGCTGACTCCAGCTGCAGTCCACTCTTTGTGGATCTCCCCCACATGTTTGAATGGGTTTGTCGTCACAATTCTCTGCAGGGTGCGGTTATCCCTAGAGCTTGTACACTTTTTTCTACCACATTTTTTCCGTCCCTTCGCCTGTCTGTTAATGTGCTTGGACACAGAGCTCTGCGAACAGCCAGCTTCTTTAGCAATCACCTTTTGTGTCTTGCCCTCCTTGTGCAAGGTGTCAATGATTGTCTTTTGGACAGCTGTTAAGTCAGAAGTCTTCCCCATGATTGTGGTGCCTTCAAAACAAGACTGAGGGACCTTTTAAAGGCCTTTGCTGGTGTTTTGAGTAAATCAGCTGATTAGAGTGGCAGCAGGTGTCTTCTATATTCAGCCTTTTCAGAATATTCTAATTTTTTGAGATACCAAATTTGGAGTTTTCATTAGTTGTCACTTATGAATATCAAATTTAAATGTAATGAACATTGGAAACACATTGGTCTGTGTGCATTGCATGAATATAATGTACAAGTTTCACGTTTTGAATGGAATTACTGAAATATTTTCAACCTTTTGATGATATTCTAATTTACTGGCCAGCACCTGTATATTTACCAAAAACAGCAGAGTAGTGAAACACATCCATTATTTACAACATTAGGAGATCAGGAGTCAAATCACACACACACATAAGCCCTTGTGTTTTCAGATAGACATTCTGGAATAGGTGTGGAAAATTCAATCCGGTTTTTAACCGGAACTGTGTTTAAAGACACCACTTTTGCACCAGAACTTGTCCTTTCGGCTGCCTTCACACAGCAGGGAAAAGTTCCGGATGTCTGAGGGGGAGGGGGAGGGAAGGCTGTACCCGGATATTGCGTAAACAAAGTGCGGCGGGCGTACATGTGTCATTTCCCCAAACAAAGCTATTCAGTGAAACATGGCCGGCGAAGAGCTAGAATTCCTCTCACTGATCGGAAATATTTTAAGCATAATTCTGCGCACACGAAGACGCATAAGAGACCTGGAAGACAAAGCTCAATGTTAATAAAGGAATCACGGAAGCGGTGTGAAGCACTCCGTCGCGCGTCTAGGAGACTGTGCCGTAGGAGGCGAGCTGCCATGGTTTGCCGCATGCTGCAGGAGACAGCGATCCGGCTTGTATGGAAACTGTTAGGTAATTTGATTTTATCCCATATTACCTTAAAGGACGACACACCCTTTGATAGAGAGAGAGAGTAAATTGATTATTTGTAATGTCCATGTGTGTGGCTCAACCAGGCCCCATGTCCATGTGTGTGGCTCAACCAGCCCCCACTCTGCTCCAGCCTCAGCCTTTCTCTGTATACCTGCATTCTTCAATTATCTGGTAGATAATATTTAACCTCCATAACCCTGGAACCTGAAATAAACACACATGACAACAAGGAAGACATTTTACCCTGAGTCTCCAAATGCATGGAGAGTTAACGCAGAGAAACCTCCTCCGAGGCTTCCCCACGTCACTCCCGTGTGCTCCTAGTTCTTCAGGGGCTTTATTCACCAAATGGATGGGGGGAGAAGGCGGACCTTCTCAAGTTACAGAGGTACAGAGTTCTCTCAATTAACATATTTGCTCAACCTTTTTATGAACAGCCAACACAGATTCATGATGTGTAATGGGCATCTTTTAGGTCTCAAAAAGGTACATTTATAAAAATACCCAACAATCCCTCCTGATGTGACTTTTTGAGCAATAAAAGATTAAACCAATAAAACAACATTAACATGAAATTAGGACACACCTAACCTGGAATTTGAAATGACCAATTAATCAATCGGATTTTAGTTCAACATTAAACCAGACATCAAACCCAATTTTATCCTGTATTTCTAGCTTTATTAATTTATCCCCCTGAATGCTACCTTTGAGCAATGATTATCCTGTCAACAAAACCCAGAGCAAGAGTTAAAACCTGCAATTAGGAATGAATAATCTAGACACCAAAACCTACATAATAATCTTGAATTCCTAGCTTTATTAAAGTAACCCATATCATTTGTTATCAAACACTTGTGGATCTTCTGCTCCACATCCGTGGTTACCTCATGTGCTGCAATCGATCGCTTGTAGGACTGAACAGGTGTCATAGGTTTTGAGTTTTCTGTGGCTGGCTGACCTGTTCTGGTTCCCTCCTGAAGTTGGTGTTTGACCTCTGCACCTCATCTCCAGTTCAGGTGTGATATCTCGGTCACACTGTGCTCTCAGCTTTGCGTCGTCCCGCTGACGCGTCGACGCAGGTCACTTCCTGAGAGAGCTGACTGGCCCACAGCGGGTTTTGTGGTTTTACATCAGCTTACAGGTTGGTCCCGGTTTGGGCTAACTGAGCCACTTGGTTTGTGGTTTAACATTAGCTCAGCCGGTGACGGTGGTTTGTGTCACTTCCGACTTGGACTGCTAGTCAGCAGTTTAGCCATGTCTTTCGTGCTTCCTCCATCTTGGATTGTAGGCTCCACTTCCTTCTGAACACACCTACAAGTCACAAACGCTTCAAAGATCCACAGCAGGATGCCACAGGCACAGACCAATTTGCATTCAGTTAGATATGCGTTCAACTTCCACAGCTGCTTGCCCAAAGGAACTCAGATCATCTGAAGTCTTTTCCTGAGTCTGCCATTCCTGCATTCGGAGAGTATCAGGACATGACATAGCAACCATCTTGTGTTGCAATCACAATACCTTCCTGGTTGTTGAGGGTCAATGGGGCACAAAGCGTCTTGTGTCCGATCTGTGTCCTTTGATGTTTTCTGCAGGAACCAATGCAGCCAGCCACTGATCTTTATCACCTGTTAATCGAGTTCCCACCATCACATCACAGCAGGACACAAATCAAGGAGTCTCCCAGCCTGTCTTTGCCTAGGGAACAATTCGCATTTAGGAAAACAGTGTACCCAAAAGTTGTGCTGCCTAATTGTCTAAATTGATAAACATTGATGTCTGGTTTAGCATGAAACTAGTCAGATATGGTCTGTCCTAAATTATCACAAACAAAATAAAACACATTCAAATTCTTTAAAACTAGCTTGTCTCAAAAGGAGTTTATCAGAGATTCTATCACACTAAGGCGGAGTTAACACACTCACGTCACAGAGGCTTCAAAGGGTTTTTCACAAAAGGGTGCCACAAGAGACTCCCAGTCTAGCTTGATTTAGCTGCTTAGGCTCACACATTTGCATTCAGGCAAAAGGCATTCTAATTTAAATGAACTAGCCCGTCTACACCTTGTAAGGTAATCAAAACTTTATCAGTTACACCACCCCCTCCTGTGGAGGTAGGCTTCTCACACATTTACAGGATCTAAATTAATCAAAAGGAAGTCACTCAGATTTATTAAACCTTATAACCCGAACAGAAAATAAATGATGGTAATAGCTCAAATGTTGAAATAGTTACAAAACAGCCTTACTGTTGAGTAAAATAAAATACTACGATTAGCATTATGGTCTGCTGGGGCTGAGTTGATGTTTACATTTCAAACAAGATTTGCATAGGAATAGCATACAGGAAAAATCTAGCACCGTGTTGATTCAATCATGTTATTAAATTAAATCTATCAATGGTCGATAAGACACATTTAACGGGAAGTTTTTACGGTTCATAAAAAATCTAAACACCCTCCTGTAAAGCCAGTCTTATGGCAGGAACACCAAGTTTAACATGATTTAGTCATATGATAAAATGCTGAGATAAAAAACTGTTACTGCATAGTGTAGAATTCTATTTACCTCAGAACATAACCCACTAAAGTAAAACTGCATAATCTAAACAATAATACCGAACATGGTAACACTAGCTTACATCTATCAGATTAGAAAATTTAAACAATAGGTCTCATAAAATCAGAATGTTCAAATTAAACCACGTACACCAGGCTGAAATATTTAGTTTGGGGCTGTTTAAACTATCTATATGGAACTGTCTAAAGTTTGCATTCCAGTAAAGGAACAGCCTACCACGTGTGAAATAGAGACCATCTTGAGTCAAAGTTGTATTTTTAATCTTGGTTCATGAGCAAAAGGTATCTTCGGATCTAGAGTAGCTGCTGCACAGCTAATCTGTTTCCGTGTGGCGAAACCAGAGCTATCAGAAAAGAGTCTGTCATTTTAAAATGGCATAAGCTAGTTATAAGGTTATGTGCCTCTTAAAACACAAAATCATGAATTTTCCTTTCTAATTCTGTAATTTGGGGTCAAATCTATCAATAAAAGATTAGGGGAACTACTTAGGTCTAACTACATGATCTTTTAGAAAGAGTATTTATTTATTTTAATAAAATAATAAAAGGCCTGTAGACCAGAATATCTAATTTAATTTGAGGCAATCGCGTGAATCATCTCCATCATATTTGGGCAACCATTCAGCTTGTGAAGCTGAAGGAGTTATTTACTTAAGACGGATGTATTTATCCCTGCTTAATTGTATTTCCTTAACATTCTATCTACGTCTAATTATCTCACCTCCTTTCTGTCTGTCACACACTCACTCACTCACTCACTCACTCACTTTTTGCTCATTTCTAATTAGAATTTTTGAAATTACATGTAAAATAAAGATTTCAGAACCAACAATTTCTGTCCCTACGTACTATATCTAATCATCACTTCCTCAAACATTTCTTTACAACTTCCTATTGCCTTCTCTCTTTTCTCCACCTGTCTCCTCTGCCTCCCTTTCTGCCTTTCTTTCCTCTCAGTCTCACCTGTCCAATATTTCCTTCTTCCATTCACCTTTCTTCTAACTTCTCACACTCTTTCCATATCTGATTGCAGCCTTACCAAATCCCCTGCTGCAATAAACTAACACTTCGCTGTCTCTTCACGTCTTACCCTTCTTCCTTTGTTCCTATATCCCATAAACACACACACACACACACACACACACACACACACACACATACACACACACACACACACACACACACACAGAGATCAGGACCGACACAGAACCCAGAATCAGCAGTTTTCACACAGAAACCTCAGTCACACACATTGTCATGTAATGGGACCTTCAGAACCTTGGCCCAAAACTTCTCTCACACACACACACAAACAGAAACGGACCTGCAGGCTTTCACTCACACACATTCAGAACTTGGACACAACCCCCCCCAGATCAGACCAGATCCGGTTAGGCCCAAAAACCTTTACTCATACACAGACGGAGCAAAACTCTGTCAGAAATTAACATGTCAGTCCTCAGCGTCAACTTTCAACAATACACAACACGGAAACCGGCACGTCCACCCACAAAAATGGAACGCAGCCCCATGTCACACATAACACAGACTGGGAAATTAGACCAACTTGAGATCTTAAAGCCAAATAACGGTGATTAATTTGGAGTATTTTTGTAGCACCTAAAAAGAATGAGTTTACATAAGTGATTTTGCATCATCCAACCCTATTACGACCCACATTCCATCGTGGGATGTCTTATGTACGCAGACAAAAGACTGGATTACAACCTCCCTCCGTTCGCCTCTCCTCTCTCAGATTACTACCCGCTTTACCGTGGCTACACATCACCTCTCCCCCAGTGTCGCAGGCATGCCGCCAAGCCGGTATACATTTCACATACATGTTCAGTAAACCCAAAACGAGCGGGGTGCGCAGTCCGGGACTCGCTGCGAAAACATCTCAATGCACTTCCATGTAGCCAGAACTAAACAGGCCACCTGCCGGCAACTGCAAAAAGGGGTGTGTGCCTGTGCCAAACTGCGGTTGGCTGCTTTAACGCAGTGCTTTAACTGAGGTAACGGAGTGCAGGGCAAGGTCCAGCGACTCTCAGCCCAGTCCTCTGCTAGGGCACGAAACGTCTTCCATGCGTGGATTGCAAACATCACTTCCAGCGTAAAATCACTGTCGTCCAGTTATTAGGAAAAAGGTGCAATTAATTTTTACTCACCCAGCGTGCTATTCAGCTGGCCGTCTGCTCTCCGGAGCTTTTCCACCAGAGCTGATCCATCGTCTCCCGTCTTTTCCCAGTCATCAACCAAACTTTCTCACACACTCAAGAGGTTCACACACACACGGCCGCAACTGGCCCTCCTCAATCAACTCAAACCACACTGCCAGTGGTTAAAGAAACAGAACACAAATTAATGAATTAGCTTAATGAATTAATGAATTAACTTACTCTCCGTGGTACTTTCGTCCTGAGTTCGGGAAGGCGAGAGCTTGAATGGGAATCTGCCTGCAAGGCTAAAAAGCCGGCCGGTGAAACAATTTTAGTTCCCCGGGCTTTGGTGAGGTAAGTGGCGCCTGTACGGCTCCCCGAAGCCAGCTTCCCATCGACGGCTCTGCCTTGCCCGCATCCTCCACCACTTGTTAGGTAATTTGATTTTATCCCATATTACCTTAAAGGACGACACACCCTTTGATAGAGAGAGAGAGTAAATTGATTATTTGTAATGTCCATGTGTGTGGCTCAACCAGGCCCCATGTCCATGTGTGTGGCTCAACCAACCCCCAATCTGCTCCAGCCTCAGCCTTTCTCTGTATACCTGCATTCTTCAATTATCTGGTAGATAATATTTAACCACCATAACCCTGGAACCTGAAATAAACACACATGACAACAAGGAAGACATTTTACCCTGAGTCTCCAAATGCATGGAGAGTTAACGCAGAGAAACCTCCTCCGAGGCTTCCCCACGTCACTCCCGTGTGCTCCGAGTTCTTCAGGGGCTTTATTCACCAAATAGATGGGGGGAGAAGGCGGACCTTCTCAAGTTACAGAGGTACAGAGTTCTCTCAATCAACATATTTGCTCAACCTTTTTATGAACAGCCAACACAGATTCATGATGTGTAATGGGCATCTTTTAGGTCTCAAAAAGGTACATTTATAAAAATACCCAACAGAAACATTCACGACCAAGTGGCGAAGTTTTCTTGTCAAACGCGTTGAAAAACTTTGGAGATGAGGAGTGGTATCAACATTTTCGAATGTCTCGCAGGACCTTCAACTACCTGTTAAGTTTGGTTAGGCCTGTTTTGACACGGAAAACTACAAACTGGCGCAGGCCTTACGAACCTTCCCTCAGGCGAGCCGTTGTTATCTGGTGGTATGCCACACCGAGCGAATACAGAACCATAAGCTGCCGGTTTGGTGTTGGTATGTCCACTGTCTGTGGACTTTTGCGAGAGGTGACAAGTGCTCTGAAGGACTGTTTGCTAGAACTTTTCATTTCATTACCACAGCTGGACCAGCTACAGCTCACACTGGATGGATTTGCTGCAGGCGGCTACCCAATGTGTGGTGGAGCTATAGATGGAAGCCACATTCCAATCATTGCTCCGAGGGACGATCCAGCTTCATATCACAACAGAAAAGGCTGGCATTCCATTGTTCTACAGGCTGTTGTTGACCACTGTTTCTGGTAAGACTGGTTTTGTGAGAGCATGAATTTCTATGTTGCTGTCAAGAGCAAATATACATTTTATGCGTCCCTTTGTTGTTTGGGGCTGTTATGTTGCAGCACTAACGAAATGCTTTGTTCAGTTTCACAGATGTTTATGTTGGTTGGCCTGGTCGAACACATGACGCCAGAGTACTCAGCAACTCTACCATCTTCATCAAAGCCGAACAACAAGACGGCTACCTGTTCCCCCGTGAGGTATGCCTCAACCTCTAAATGTCCAATCACACACACACGCACACACGCGCGCACACACACACACGCACACACCTCTAATCTTTGTTTTCTGTCCTTCTAGATGTCCAGAGACATCAATGGTGTAGAGCAGTGGTTCCCAAACTTATTTAGCCTCACACCCCCTTCTATGTCCCGACCATGTTGACGCACCCCCCAGCCCCACATCAGGGCATGGCTATATATATATATATATATATATATATATATATATATATATATATATATATATATATATACATTTATATAATACATTTATTTAGTCTGGCTTGCCAGGCTAGTGTTTTACTGCAATTTACATGAAAAGTAATGATGGGTGTTTGGACCACGCCAGTCACGTACTTTGAGATTTATCAGCTTGTAAAAGTCCTGAATTGGCATGACTACCAACCAGAAATCGACACCTTGCATAATCACCACGCAACGCTAGGGGGAGAAGACATTATGTGGTGACGCCACCACATAATGTCTTCTCCCCTAGCCTAGCTGCTACTTACCACATAACCAGATTTATGGTTTTTCTTTCCTCCCGTGGGAAGTTTACTGTACTAACAGCCATTTTTCTTCAGTTTTCTCTGTGTCTGGTTCGATGATGTCACTTCTTGAAGCGCATTTGTGGTCCTGGACTTATTTTCACACAATACCTAAAATAGCATTTCCCCCGGTTCGAAATCAAGCGCATTCTTGGTATCAAAATGTGTCTTTAAAACTCACAGGCATTATATGTGAAATCCATGTCACAAAACAAGCAGAGGTAGAAAAAAGCGTTTTTAGCCCCATTGACTTCCATATTTTTGTTCTTCTGGGGACCCAAAGTCCGGAAGTAGATGGGTGTGACTTGAGCTCCCTATTTATTTTCCAAGTTAAGGAATCAACCGCGATCATTAAATGAAAAGGGGAGGAGGGCATTTTTTTCAAGGAGGCGAGCGGCTCAGAGTGCCAGCATGTCATATCAGCAGGTGAGTGGTTGAGCCAGGTGGAGGTGCGGCTGTTCACCTGGAGACCAGTGCGGTGCAGCCACGTAGTCATTGGCTGACAACGTCACGTTTTTCGGCTTAGCCATCAACCACAGCTGATTTCAAATAAATGTAAAGGAGAGTTTTAACCTGAAGGTGGAGATATAATTATGGTTTTGGGCTGAAATATTAAGTTGCACTAAACTGCCACACTAATGATTGTCATGATTGACATGTCTAGAGCACAATTAGACACTCATCCTTACAGGTTATGAGCAAAAAAAAAAGTTAATTTAAATGTTACTTGCTCTAGAACCCATCATTCATTAATGTAGACTATTGGACACATTATTAAAACACATTGGATTTAAACTTATTGTCCAATGAACAAAGTAGGATTATATAACACTTATGAAACTATAAAGTAATTTATGAGCCAGGGAAGACGAGCTTTATTGAAAGAGGATAGATAAGAAGTCCTGCATCTTTTGCAGCCTTGAGGACTCGTGGTGTACCGCAGGATAAGTTAAGCATATTGGCTCAAATTCATAGACATCATATCGGCACCACAGTGTCAGATTGACCTGTATGAAGAAGTACATTTTTGGTCATTTTGATGAAACACTTGGCCATTTAGTAAGCTACATATCCCCCTCTTCCAAGGGCACGGGCTCACGGACAGAAGACTACGAGGTGTTGGACAACCTTAGAGGCCCTGAGGACTCAGCAGAGGAAGACAGAGTTAGTTCCAAGGCACCAAAGCAGCACGAGTGAGGAAAGCAAAACCCTCACACAACAGAGCAGTCAATATATATCCCAATCAGCAAACTCTAATCCAAATATAGCTAAATCTGTAGACAGGGACAATGAGAAGAAGCAGGCTGGGTCCATAGCAAACCACAGCTAACCACAGAGAAGCTAGTAGACAGGAACCCCGAGAAAACAGTTCAGAACTCCAGAATAATCCATAAATCCAGAACAAGAGGTAAGCAGATCCCAGGAGATGGTAGGAGAAGGCGGCAATGTCATCTCAGGCAATGAGGGCATCTGGTGGAACTCAGCAAATCATCAGAAACACACACAGGACACTAAATCATAGACCCTCACAGATGGCGTCTGATGGAAAAGAACAAAGAAAAAATAAACTAGGACTATTTGGACACTATATGTGCTATGTGTATGAAGACCATGTGAATGGAGATCAACTGAAAGATGAGGGTGTGGTAAACAACGTGTACTAAAAAGGTGCAAAAACAAACACAATAACAAAACCCTAGAATATGAAAAGGAAATATGAAAGCTAGTGAAAGCGAATAATGAAATGTAAATAAGGAAGAACAAATTAATACCAGTAGCTCGTGACTGACGAAATGTTGAAATCAAAGGAAAGAATAAACGTTGTGTGATAAAGTAAACTACGGTAGTCAAATGAAGTGGACAGGTGTTTGTATCCCTAAAGGAAACTAATAAAAGCTGAAAAATGCATGGAAGAAGAAACCTACGACAAGAGGTGTCAGAAGTGAATCAGTGTTAGTAATCAAACCCTATATGTGCATGTTCCACAAAGGGAATTAACAGGTTAGTAACTAGAAATTAAAAATAAAAGAAAACTGAATTTGGATTCATCATAACAGTTAGCAGATTTAACCGCTCTTCACTGTTGTGAAACTAGTCATCACAGATCTTCAGAAACCCACAGCATGACAACATCAAAGCCAACCAATTCTGTATGTTATGTTTAGACATGAATTATATCCAAGCACACATAGACTCAAAACAGAACTATGGTAACTTGAGACAGAGAACCAAGGGAAAGCAGACGTAAAAGTTCCTGTGGACCCACTTGTACATGAGATCTTTGTGACTTTTGATGATTTTGATCTGATACACGACTGGAGAGAGTTTCTCAGTGATTAGGTACAGACCTGACCACTTCGGCAAATACTTCTTATTCAGTTTAGCAGAGGTGACTTTCATCTGACCAGACTGTGGAGCAAAGTTGTAGAACAAGGGCTTAATCCCTACGTTAAGTTCAGAATGTGAGGCCTTCTGATCATAGTAAGAAAAAGCTGCAGGCAGAAGGTCCTTCAAGTTTATCAAGTACTGTTTGTTACTGCAAGTTAGAGCTGCATAGGACTGAGCGGACTGGTACAGCAGGTGAAACGGCAGGGTCATCTGTCTACCCGTCATCATTTCAAACGGGAAGACGCCTGTCGACTCATGAGGATTGGCCCGTATGGCCATCGGGACCAAAGGAAGCTTCACATCCCAGTCTCTGTGATTAGAGGACATGTTGACAATAGTCCGGTTCATCCTTTCTACCTGGCCAGAAGACTGGGGCCGGTAACCGATGTGGAAATTGGCCTTTACCCCCAACATCTGCCAAAGGTGTTCCATCACTTCAGAGGTGAAGTGAGTTCCCCTGTCCGAGATAACACGTGCGGAGAGTTAGTACGCTACACACGACCCAATCAAATTGCAGGTCAGACCACGGTGTGGACGTCCCCCTGCTTTGTAGAGGAGCACTGTGGATGGGGTTTGATGGTTGAAATTGACAGCAAACCAAACAGCTCTGGGTGTAGTCTGAGATCTCTCGACGCATCCCCGGCCAGTAAGTGATCTGGCTCAAGGCTTCAAATGTGGCCTTGACACCTTTGTGTCCAGCCAAAAGAGAGCCATGAGCTTGCGCAATCATACCCCCTTAGGGACGGAGGCGCCACAAGAACAGGCAACAACAGAGGCTTAGAGACGTGCATAAGCAACCCTTTAACCATTGTTAGCGTGACGCGAACATGAAAGAGAGCACAGAGCTCAGGAACAGAGTCAAGCTCGACAGAAGAAGGTAGATGAGCTGTTGGATCAGAAAGGTACAGGATCATCCTGCTGATAGCAGGGTCCTGGGACTGAAGACTGACAAGGTTGTTCTCAGAAAAGACAAGTTTAACAGACAAAAAACCATCAGATGGTTGAGGGGTGGATGCCGCAGCAACCTGGGCCTGAGTCACGACACACACGTGGGGTGGGTCTTAAACATCAGAGAGCCACAAAGGGTTGAAGGACCATGGGGAACCGACAGCTTCACCTTGTTTGGCTAGAGAGTCTGTAAGGTTGTTCATTTCCTTATCAATTCCAGGTGCATGGGAATGACCTTTGACTTTACGCCAGTAGATCTGCATGTCATGTGAGGTCAACAGGGCATCACATGCCATGAAAAGGTCTCGATGTTTAACGGGCTTACGGTTGGAGATTAAGAATCCGTTACTTTTCCTAGAGGGTAAGTGGCAGATAAAACTGAGACGGGCGTAGTCTGAGTCGGTGAAGATCACCAGCTAGCGGACACCACGATCAGCAGCAAGTTGTAGCACCATCAGCATCCGAGCTACCTTTGCAAACTGTGAGGTCTGAGGACTCAACTAATAGCACCAAGAGTCTTTCTGGCCAGTGTTAAGCCAAACGACACCCACGCCTGAACTAGGTTCAGCACTGTGTCGAAAGGAACTGCCATCAACGTACACAGTCAGCAAACCCACAGAGAGAGCTTGGTCGAAGTAGTGGTGGTTAAGCTTCAGCAGGGTCTGGGGAGGGTTAGCTGGTAGGACTGAGACGGCAGCGTCATCTGAGCAATGCTGACATGCAGCCAGACCCATACCAAGAGAGAAAACGGTTTACAGCGTTATCTTTAGGGTCATGTGACCACTACAAAAGAATATTCCTAAAACTCGTAGCTCTCAGCAAAAAGTCCCCGTGTCTCTACACACCCAGACTCTACAGTAGAACATGAAAATGATGCATAAATGATGAAAACTTTATTAAAATACGTGGACAAACAGGAGCTGAAGCAGACTTCTGGCATTGCCATGGAAACATTTAAACTCTGCGTGTTCTAACTAAATAGCACCAGCTACACAGCTCTTTTCAAACAGCTCATGGTTTCTGTTTTAGTTTTGATTTCTTTGTAGTCCTCGTAGGCACGAATGAGTAATTATTGCTCCGTCTACATGAAGACCGAGGCTCTGTCTTTTCCTTCCATTCTCATTTATCTAGCATCGATTAACAGGGGCTGCTTGTAGACACACGTGAGTCGCGATTTACAATCCTCGCTTGGATTAAGTCGGTCACGCACTGCAACCTTTTCACTTTTTTGAGCCGATTTCCCCGTCGTGCGAGAATCTACAAGATCGAGGTGAGTTTTGCGCTGAGCGTTTTGTGGTATTCAGGGGTTATGAGAGGTGTATAACACCAAGTCACAAGCTACCCATCAGCAGTTGTGAGCTCACATGGATTTCTGGGGTGTTTGATTTTTTACTCGTCCCTTGTGAGGGTATCGCACTGAAGAAGTTGCGTTGCAAGCAGCTGCATCCCAAAAAGTACCAGAACTGCTCTTGGCGCATGCACAAACACTAGTCAACACGGCTCACCAGCTATTTCCCTACTTACACACGTCGTTCGTTTTTATTTCTACACTTTTTTCACCATACACAATGACAAGGATTGTCAAGAAAGTGTGTTTATGTCAAACTAAACTGATCCCAACATACTGAGTTACTTGCTTTCTTCTTCCTCCTCCAAACCCCATAAACCCCTGTGTCCTCCACTCCTGAAGGACAACAGACATTAATAACAACAGAAAAAAAATCTGGTGTGTTGTGTAAAAACTGCTATCTTTAGCATGTTTTTAGGTCTCACGTGTTGCTACCAGATGTACAGTGTGAGCTGTCGGGTCACATCTGAGCACCGGGTCGTACAGTGTGATCACATGGCTTGTGAAATTTGTGTCTGCAAGGAAGTCATACATTGAGCTGAAACTGAAAGCTATGAGTGAAACTGTCGCACAATGTCCGCCCAGCTTAACAGGGGATTGAGAATCATTCGTGGAGCCGGTCAAACCGGGAGGGAAGGGGAGCACTAGGTCAATGGGATTTATCAGGAGATCCCCGATGTTCTAAACTCAATTCCTGGAATGCCCGCTGGGTTCTGGCCACTAGGAGCCGATAGGGATAATAAATAAATATAATAATAGCTAAAAGCTCTGAGATTTTTTATTTCTTTTTTGAACTATTTAGTCAGTATTAACGTAAATCTGTTAGATGGTTACTGACAGCAGCTACATTTAAGTTTCGGTTTCCCTTCTGACTGAACGGCTGCAGCAGCATGTAGGAGCAGCCTCAGTCATCCTGGACATGATCATCCTGATGGTTTTAGCTGAAGCAGCTGGACGTTTCTGGTGGAGACTTTTAGCCTCTCATCCTAGAGCAGGGGTGGGCAATTATTTTTTCCATGGGGCCACGTGAGAAACAGAAAATATTGTGGAGGGCCAGGCCAAAAGGCTGAAGTCAATTATGCATAATATTAATGTTATTTCTTTATAAAAAGCAGTAAATACCATCGTTTTGTCAAGCTGGTAAGAGTAGACTATATGTTATAAATGAGCAAAAAGGAAAAAGTCAGGTTGGCTTACAAAAATGTGATTTATTCAAATTTCCCAAGGCAATGGTAAACAAAGTGCGCATTTGGTTTTTGTTAAACATTTGTGACTTCTATTAGTTAACAGTTTCAGTCACATTCACTCTAAACACATTTAGAGTTTCAAATATTGTTGGAAAGAGGTTCTTAGCATTCTACAGACACACAGTATTGTCTGTAAAATAAAATCACTGAAATGTGAACTTGAGAAAGAGGTTTCAAATAAAAGTGTCCCAGTTCACTGCTAGTTGCCTACATTTGTGGTCCAAACACCTTATTTTGTGTTTTTAAGCGATTTTTTTCTTATTCAGTGAGAGAAATCTAGTCTCTGCTGGGCTTTAACGAGTGCATCAAAGTCAGGTTGGATGTCTGAGGTGGAGAAGCGAAGCACAGCTGACAAATGATCATCAGTGAGAGAGGATCTATACCTGGATTTTGTAAACTTCATCATTGAAAATGTTTGTTCACAAATGTAGGTAGAGCCGAAGAGAACCAACATCTTCTGAGCACGTCTCCTCAGGTTTGGAAAGTCCTCCTTAAGAGAAGAGTAGAAATCCAGCAGAGATCCTGAATCTCTGCTTTCAAGTCCCAAACCCTCTTCAGCACTTTCCCCAGGCTGAGCCATCTGACAGCTGTGTGGAGTCCTCCAAAAGAGCCACAAACTGTCTGTGATTCATCGCCCGTGCCCTGATGAAGTTTATTATTTTAGTAACAACATCAGTAACATGGTTGATTTTTAGCACTGACTTGCACAACACATGTTGGTGTATATTACAATGCAAAAGCACCAATTTTTGATCTGCATCGATTTCTGTCACTTTATCTTGCATGCGTTTCAAAAGTCCGACATTTTTCCCTGTAAGATTTGGACAACCGTCTGTTGTGCCACCTGACAGTCTCTCCCATTTCAATCCCAGAGTGTCCGTGCACACATTTACCTCTGTAGAAAGATCACTCCCTGTCGTTGTCCCTTTCATCGACCGCATTGCTGCCAGCTCCTCTGTGAGCTCCGTTATCCCCCGGACAAATACGAGCAGCTGGGCTGTGTCGCGGACATCACAGCTCTCGTCTAAGGCTAATGAGAAAAGTCTAAACTTGCCACTTCACGTTGCAGCTGAAGCTCCAGGTTCCCCGCAATGTCCTCGATCCTCCAGGTCACGGTTCGCCTGGACAGCAGGATTTACTCAAATGCGCCTTTTTTTCAGGGCAGTGCGGCAGAGTCCTCCATGCACTCTTTGACAAACTCTCCCTCCGAAAACGGCTTGCTGTTTTTAGCTATTATGTGGGATATCACAAAGCTGGTCCTGGTTGCTGCATCCCTGGATGTGTGAAGCTTAGTAAAAAAGCCTTGCTGCTTTTGCAACTTTGCTAGCAAAGCTTCGGATGTCCGTGCCCTCTCAGCATCAGACAAGTTCTTGTATTTTTCCGAGTGTTTCTTGTCGTAATGCCGACTCAAATTGTAGTCCTTAAACACGGCAATCTCCTCCCCGCAAACCAAACACACGGCTTTACCTCCGACTTCAGTAAAAAAAATACTTAGCAGTCCAATTTTTTTTGAAAATCCTGTATTCGGCATCTTTCTTTCTTTCTTTCGTTCTTTTTTTTTTTTCATGAGCGGACATTTCTCGGGCTACAATCACCATGTCAGCCGCGGGCACTTGTTGCTATACGTATTGCGTCATTGTGCACGTAAAAAACAACTTCAAAATAAAAGCAATGCAGCCTTAGCCCATGCATGAGGTAAAATGAGAAAATACATTTATTTTGTAATTTCCAATTAACCTTACGCGGGCCGGTCAAAGTCAACCAAAGGGCCGTATGTGGCCCGCGGGCCGTAAAATGCCCAGGTCTGTCCTAGAGGATCCTTCCAGGCTTTGGTTGTGGTCAGAAACAAACACACTGGTTTTCTTTCTTCAAAACGTGTTTCTGTCTAAATGAAGGTGATGTTATTGTTCATAGAATTAAAATTGGTGTTGAAGTTCTGATTATTTGATCAAGTTAGACCTGTGGTTAGCTGGCTCATATAAAACGTCCTGTTTTTGGATCCTGCCTCTTGAAAGAATCAGAATCAAAACGAGGAATTACAGAATAATTTAAATTCAAACGATTTGAAGCCAGCCCAGCCCTAATGCACACAAATCTTTTCTACATACAAACTTTTTTGGCTTATTTTGGAAAAATCCACAATTTTCTTATGAGAAAAATCTTAATTCTAAGATCTTTAGAATAATATAATTATAAGATAATTCTAATCTTAACCAGGCTGTGAGACTGCTGAACTCTCTTCCCTCACAGATCCCAGCCAGCAGAATCACCAGGGTGACAGACTGGAACACCCCCCCACACACACACACACACATATACATGCATGTTATACAAAAAGGAAATAGTGGTTGAACCAAGAACGGGGTAAACATTTCTGATGGTAAACAACTACCTCTGCATTGCAATTGCACACACCTGCTGCTATATGTTTTTGTATATTTTTAACGATATTTACCTGTTTAATATTATCTTATTGTTAGGGATGTTTTCTGTTTTTGTTATTGTTGTGCATCTACACTTTATGTTGCCAATGTCTATGCATGGGACAGTGTGAAACGTAATTTCAATTACTTTGAATGCCAAGCACATTAGAAGAAATTGACAAATAAAGTATTCTATTCTATTCTATTCTATTCAATTCTATTAATCTGAAAACAAGTAAAAGCAAACAAAAGTGCTGTAAAGAGGCCCCCATCCTCGTGGTTAAGAGTCGACAAATGACCTGCTTGAGAGCGGCCCTGTCACCAAGCACATTATTCATGCCTCCTACCCCATCACGCTGTAGGCTAAACTAGCAATGATCAGTCCCAGTCATTAGCCCAGCAGCAGCATGCTGTGTGAGCAAACATCTCTAATCAAAGCCTCTTAAAGACTCCTAATGAGTCTCTGCTAATTAGGCCTCCTTCTGTGAGTCAATCGTTTCTGTCTCAGTTAGCTCAGCCTCATTTGTTTGCTATAGATTAAAGCACAAAGCGATGAGAGAGAGAGAGGGTGTGTGTGTGTGTGCGTGTGTGTGTGTCTGATTATTGTTTTTGTATAAATCAGATGTTCAACAGTCAAAGACTGGGTTCACAACTAAGACTCATTCAACAATAAAAAGAGTTTGGTTTAGTAGCTCACCTTAAAGGTACAATAGGTAAGCCAATGGGGAGTGTCGGTTTTTCTCCTTTCAAAATGGTCCAATGGGGGCGTTGTCTTTGGCTGTGTCCAAATCCAGGGTAGGATGCTTGTGAGTATTCATACTCGCTAGTCTAGCTAGGTTGGTTCCTTGCTCGACCGCTAAGACCAGAAGTCAGCGGCTCTGAATTTGGACGGTCTAGCCTTCGCCTCTATGGCAGCCTATAGATCTTGTCACTTAGCAACTGTGACGGCAGCTAACAGGAATGGAAAAGAGCCAATGGTGGTGAAAATTGAGCAGGGATGTTTAAGGAGCTAGAGCAGCTTGACCTCCGTTTGTTCTGAAGGCTAAGGGGTAACCATTTCCAGGTGAAGTAATGTTGTATAGTCTACAAGCTTTCTTGTTTAAATTCTGCATTCAAATCTTTGAACAGTCAGGCCTCACCCTACCTGAGCAAACTCCATTTCCATTTCTACCAGCCACTCACCATCCCTAAGGCGTGTTTTAAGATTTGCAGGGAAAAGGCTTTTTCTATCTGTGCCCTGAACCTGTGGAACTCACTACCCCTTCAGGTAAGGCAAGCACCCTCGCTTGCCATCTCTGCTGAAAACCCACTATTTCTCCCTGGCCTTTGATTAAAGCATTACTCTTTTTCATCCCCCTTCCACTTTGGTGCTCTGATTTTTAATCCGTGGTCCAGCTACTTTAACATTCCAGGGGTCTCATTTATAAAACTTTATGAGGAATCATTACTAAAACCGTACTTAAGCTCAGCAAAAAAAAAAAAAAAAAGTACTCACGCCAAGTAGGTTTGTTTCATCTATCTTGTAATTTCTATTTTGTAATTTGAATTGCTTTTATTGTTGATTTATTCAATATATTTACCTACAACTGTACCATGTTCAGCGCTTTGGGCTTCCTGACAGGGAATATACATATATGTATATATATATATATATACATATATATATATATATATATACCTATAATAGTTATAAATTCATACACCAACTTGCTTGGTGTATGCTAATCAAAAGATTATAATATTTATTTTTAAAGATTTAATTTAATAGCAAAAGTTATTTGTTAATTCAGAAGATCTAAAGATCTTTGCTTGTTCAGTGATCAATATACACCCACTCCGTGTTTATTTCAAGAAAGTGTCAAGTTTAAAAAGGTTAAAACATTTATTACTAAACAATTTAAAACATGACAATTTAAAAGACAATTTATATAAGCTTTGGTATTAAAAAGACCTTGGTATTAAAACAACCCTGTGTTTGGATGAATCTAAGGTGAATTGTGTTTTGTTTGCAGGTGAATGCATGTGTCAGAATGTGTATCTTAAAGAGAGGACGCATTCTGGGTGGAGAAAGCTTATTGAAAAAGCCAAATTCTAAGCTGTTTTCATTAAAGAGCATTCAGACGCAATCTGTGTCTACCTCACCACCAGGCGACCCTCGTCTTGGATCCGGAGGTCAGAGCAGGATGTTGAACAGCCTCAGGGTACTGGATCCGATAGGGAAGACCGATTGTACTGACTTCTCCAGTCCTAGAGATGCCGCAGGCACACAGGTGGAAATGGTTTGCATCTGCAGGTTCTTGAGGAATCTCGTAGCATCAGCTTTGTTCTGTAGGTGCCGTTTTGTTGTGTCGGAGCAGTTTCTGCCAGCGTGACAGAAATCGCTTGTTTGGTTAAAGAGCGTTGGGCAGCCGTCCCAACTTCTCTAGAACTCATTCACAAATGACGAGAGTTATGTTTTAAAAGATGGCTGTTATCATTTCTAACGAATCAGGTTTTGACATGTAGAAAGAAGATTTAACAAACCCTCAGAAACATGCCTTCCTGAAGACAGAAAGTTCTGGTGTTATGGGAAAAGATCATGCGTGTGTGTGTGTGTGTGTGTGTGTGTGTGTGTGTGTGTGTGTGTGTGTGTGTGTGTGTGTGTGTGTGTGTGTGTGTGTGTGTGTGTGCTCTGTCTTCTCCATCCCCAGTGAGTCGTGGAGGATGGCTGCTTATACTGAGCCAGGATTCTCTGGAGGTTTCTTCCTGTTAAAAGGGAGTTTTCCTCTCCACTGTCGCTGCATGCTTGCTTAGTATGAGGATTGCTGTAAAGTCACTGACACTAGTCAGTGACTTGATGCAATTTGCTGGGTTCCTTATATAGGAAACATTATTTCTGATTGGCTTAATGAACTGACCTGAATTGGAATGTTTATTATGTGAAGTGCCTTGAGACGACTCTTGTCGTGATTTGGCGCTATATAAATAAACTTGAATTGAATTGAATTGAATTGAGTGCAGTTACCTTTAACGTAGTTACTGTGACCTATGTGAGCTGACTAAGTGCACATGACTCTTGTCATAGTTAAACATTACACATAGCTCTGCGCATCTATCTGATCGCGGCTTCTGTATGCTGTGCGGCTGCCGGCTTGTGGAGCTCTCCGAGACATGGTCTTGGAGACCTCTGTGTTCCACCCGGTTTTACCCAGCGGTCAGCCCGGCGTATCTCTGACTCAGAAGCTCTGGTGTTGTGCAGTTAACTCCGGTTGTAGCTAGGTTGCTACCTCCGTTAGCTTAGCTCCCACCTCCGCATTAGCTTTGGGTTAGCTTCAGGTTAGCTTGTAGCTAGTTCGACCGGGTGTCGTCAGTTGATCCCAGCCTTACAGCCCCACCCTCAGCTCCTCCTCTCTTCCCTTTTATGGAATTGTCTGGGCTTGACGGAACCTGTGACACGGTCAAAATGGCGGTGGGGGCCACCTCCCATTTGGCCTCAAAAAAGTGATATTGGAGCCTATGGAAATTAATTGTCCAGTATATATGTCGATGTCCATAACCAAAGCTTTCTATCTCTGAGAGGGCGTGTCCTGAGGTTTTGTTAAAACCAAACTCCTCAGTTCAAACTCCTCAGTTCTGAACCAACCAAAATCTCTCTG
Organism: Nothobranchius furzeri; assembly: GCF_043380555.1. Classification (NCBI taxonomy): domain Eukaryota; kingdom Metazoa; phylum Chordata; class Actinopteri; order Cyprinodontiformes; family Nothobranchiidae; genus Nothobranchius; species Nothobranchius furzeri. The sequence goes on from NC_091751.1 coordinate 73,501,077, forward strand.
TGGCACTAGAGTCCCAGAGGATGAGGGTCGGCCGCCCGAAGCCTCCACCTAAGCTGTTTTGTCATGCCGATAGAATCGCTCCGAATAAACGCCACCTGCCACCAGCTGACGCAAAACTCCTTCAGAGTTATTGATTTTTTGAGACGCAACCAGTTTCATCAGTCGTTGTGACCCGGAGACATCTCAGGACCGATTTGGTTGCACCAAGGTTCTTCTACCCACCTCGTGCTTGGGGTTAGTCATCATGTCTCAAGAACTCAGTTATAAAAAACTCAAAGGTTATCAGAAAGTGGTCAGAGAGGACTGGATTATGTGGAAATATTAAAAATGGTCTGTATTTGATATAGCACCTTCTTGAGTCCTGGAACCTCCAAGGCGCTTTATAACACAATCAGTCATTCATTCAGTCATTATTTCCTCACTGGTTTCCTGTCGAGATCTAATATGGACTGGCACTGTTAAATTACAAGCAGAGCCAGAACGCTGCGACTGGGAGACCTGGCCTTTCAGATCAGAGTCCGCCCGTCAGCTTCCCCGGGAAACGATAACAGCTAGCCGCCTGCTCTAGCATCTCTTCTCAGGCAGAAGACAGAAGACGGGCAAACGCTCAAGTTTCTTATCCAGCCAGCAGCCACGTTTGACCAAGCTGTTAATAGCCTTCCCCTGGAGCTAGCTCTGAAGTCACGTGGCTCTGAAGCTCATTAGTTATTCAGAATTTCAAGCATTAATTTCCACTTAAACAGAAGAGTTACAAATAAAGTCACCCCCTCAGAGTTGTCATGGATGTAAACTAGATCTAACCTACAATGTTTTTGAACCAGGCCTTAAACATCATATTTCTGCTGTAAAGGTGACATTTTTAACATGAGGATCAATAGGGTGGTGAGATGGTGCACCACAGGTTTAAATTAAGCACATTACCGTAAATCCTCTAATACAGGCCTGTATTTGACTCAAGCTCATCAAGCTCCGGGCCTTTATTGGAAGGAGGGCCAGTATTAGAGGCAGGCCTCTATTTCTATTTGAGCGAAATGAACTAATGGTTCGCTGGAGTTTTTGACAATTAAAATTGCGCCCACATTTTCAAAGTTAAACACATTTCTTTTAACAACGGTAGTTTCTGCTTCAGCTATCTCCCCCCTCCCCCTGCTTCAGCCCTCTCCCCCCTCCCCCTGCGCAGCGGCCGCAAACTCACTGATGCGCCTGCAGCCTCTCGGAGTTCCTGCTGCTCTAAACATTAAAATAATTATTTCATTTTCTGTTCCTCACTTCTGATGACCTTCAATGGTGTCTGTTTGTTGCAACCAGCAGGTACAAAAACTAACTTGTTGTTATTTGACTATTTTTCTGTCCTGTCTGTTTATTATCTTCCTGCATCTCCTCTCAGTCCTAAAGAGAAACTGCTACCTGGGTTCATATATATTCACCTCATGAGTTACCTTTGAACTGCAGTTCTAAAAGATCTACCGACCGCAAAAACAGCGGAGTGCCGCGGGCCGCATCAGTGATTGGTGCGTCACCGGATGACAAGTTGATGCACCCCGCTCCACAGCGAAACGCATCAGGTGCAAATAAAAGACAGAAAACATCAAAGGAAATGAACCGACATGAACGATTGCGTGTTAAATATTTTGGCAACACCTGATTGTTACTGTGGCCGTGCTCAGGAGGCAGATCTACCTACCGCAAAAACAGCGGAGTGCTCGCTGCTTGGCGGCCGCATCAGTGATCAGTGCGTCGGATGACAAGGTGATGTGCCCCGCTGCACAGCAGCGAAACACATCAGGCAAAAATACAAGACAGAAAACGTTAAAGGAAATGAGCCGACATGAACGATCGTGTGTCAGTACCGACGCTCTGGCACAGCGCGTTGCCCCCCCGAGCGCAGGAGCTTGTCACCTGCTGACAGCAGGCTGCTGTCTTTTCCGAGGGCTGCATCTTGCCGGTCATTATCACGTGACAGCGACTAGTCGACGACAGGCATAAAACGTCACTATAGTGAAGTCGACTAGTTCATACAACCCCTGCTACTGCTCCCCAGAGTGTTCTGCAGCATAATCAGCACGTTCTCTTTGAACTTGATATCAAATTTTCGCCTCCTCTTCGTCTCCGCACGGTTAAAGTTACCTTCGCTGTCTATCACTGGCAAATCAAAAGTGAGACGATGACACAACCGCCCCCCGTACTTGCTTGTTACCACATTCCACCCGGCCACAATAAGAGACCGGCCATTATTCACCTCCGCCGACTCAGACACCGGCCAAAATTGGAGACCCAGTGTTTGTGCAACATAGACACAGAAACACAAGTATATAAATAGTATGAAGCTAACAATCAGTGAAATCACAAATAATAGTAATAATTATTTTATTAGTGCATGTGTAATACGTTAATAATAATACAGGAGCCAAGGGGTGAAAAACAATAAATTGAAATTACAAAATTATTTACATTTAGGATCTAATGTAAAAACCATGCTCATGTTACACTGATTGATTAGTTGAAGTATAAAAGCCATCTCCTCGTTTCCTCCTTTTCTCTCCCCTCACCCGCAAATGAATCCTTGATGAAAGCAATACGATGATGGTGTTTATGATTTTTATGCTATAAATCTCCGGCTCAGGTCAGGTCTACAGCCCTGTGACGTAGGACGTGATAGATTCCAGATCAGCCAAAGTAACAGCAGAGTTTGTCACTGTCCAGAGCAACGAATCAATGATAATTACCCAGCTGACATGAGTACAGCTATAACTTTACTGGATCAAAAACATGGAGAGAGGGAGAGATGGAGACGGGATGAAGGGCTCTGGGCCATGCTTAGCAACAAGCCGATCAATAGGGTGTAAGGTACGGCTGTGACCGGCCCGAGGCCCAGTCTAACAGAAGCTCGACTAGCCATTATTGGTGTGTGTGTGTGTGTGTGTGTGCAGTGTTGGGGGGTAACGCAATACTTGCACCGCCGTTACATATTTACAACAATAAATGAGTAACTGTAATCTGTTACGGTTACTATTTTTAAACGTGGTATTTAGAATACAGTTATCTAAAACATCTCTCCACCATAGTGGCCCCGTTGGTTGGAACGACCCAAGATCACGTACAGAATTAGGTGGATTTCGAAAGAAAGTTCAAGATCTCAAACTGGCCCCAGGGGACACCATCGTCTCATCTGATGTCACTTCACTCTTCACATGTTTACCCACAGACGAAGCCGTGGAAGCAGTTAGGAAACGGATGGAAGAAGATGATTCCTTAAACGAGAGGACAAAACTGACTCCAGGCCAGATCTGTGCCCTCTTGGACCTCTGCCTTTCTACCACCTACTTCAAACACGACAAGTTTTACAGGCAAAAACATGATGTGCCATGGTCTCCCCAGTGTCACCTATCATCACCAACATCTACATGGAGGAAGTGGAAACCAGAGCATTGAACTCCTACCATGGAACACCAAGCCACTGGTTCAGGTATGTGGACGACACATGGCTCAAAATGCTCACGAAGGAAGTAGAAGACTTTACCAAGTACATTAATGTCAAGGACAAGAACATCAAGTTCACCAGGGAAGATACTCACAAACACCAACTGCTCTTTTTGGACTGTGCTGTGCTAACTGAACAAGATGGAAGTCTCAGCATGGAAGTCTACAGAAAACTAACTCACACAGACAAGTATCTGCATTTCCACTCACATCACCCACTGGAGCACTAAATGTTAGTCATCAGGACTTTACGCCATCGGGCCGAGAACATTCAGAATCAGAATCAGAAAAGGTTTATTGCCATTGTCAGTGAACAAGCAGTTCACAAACTAGGAACTTGTTTCGGTACTAATGTGCTACATATAACATGAATAATAAATTTCAAAAATAGAATAAGTACAATAAAATATAATAAAACTAGCATAAAACATTCAGCTATAAAAAAGGCAGGTAATGGTAACATGGCCGATAACGTGACGTTATGTCAAGTACAGCAGACGAACATGGTTGTGTGTTTATAATCTGTTCACAAGTCTAACGGCAGATCGAAAGAAGCTGTTCTTATGGTGGGAGGTTCTGGTCCGGATGGACCGTAACCTCCTGCCTGAGGGAAGCGGCTCGAAAAGTCTGTGTCCCGGGTGAGAAGGGTCAGCTGCTATCCGGCCTGCATGCCCCTGAGTTCTGGAGACGTACAGGTCCTGGAGAGATGGAAGGCTGCAGCCAATCACCTTCTCAGCGTAGCGCACAATGCGCTGCAGTCTATGTTTGTCCCTCACCGTGGCTCCAGCGTACCACACAGCGATGGAGGAGGTGAGGATGGACTCATTGATGGCCGTGTAAAACTGCACCATCATCTGGGCCGGCAGCTTGGCCTTTTTCAACTGCCGCAGGAAGTACATCCTCTGCTGGGCCTTTCTGATCAGGGAGCTGATGGATGGCTCCCACCTAAGGTCATGTGTGATGGTGGTTCCGAGGAAGCGGAAGGAGTCCACAGTGGTGACGGGGGTGTCCGGTCAGGACGAGGGGGAGAGATGGGGCTGTGACTTTCCTGAAGCCCACAATCATCTCCACTGTCTTCTGAGCATTGAGCTCCAGGTTGTTGCTGCTGCACCAGTACACCAGCCGTTCCACCTCCCTCCTGTAGGCGGACTCATCACCATCAGAGATGAGCCCGATGAGGGTGGTGTCGTCCGCAAACTTGATCAGTTTAACGGAGTCATGGCTCGAGGTGCAGCAGCTTGTGTACAGGGAGAAGAGCAGAGGAGAAAGTACACAGCCCTGTGGAGATCCTGTGCTAATTGTCTGAATGGTGGAGACATTCTTCCCCAGGCGCACACACTGCCTTCGGTCCATCAGGAAGTCAGTGATCCACCTGCAGGTGGAGTTGGGTACGTTGAGCATGGAGAGCTTGTCCTGGAGCAGAGCAGGCAGGATGGTGTTGAACGCAGAGCTGAAGTCCACAAACAGGATCCTAGCGTAGGTTCCCGGGGAGTCCAGGTGCTGCAGGATGAAGTGGAGGGCCAGGTTGATGGTGTCGTCTACAGACCTATTAGCTCTGTATGCGAACTGCAGAGGGTCCAGGAGGGGGGAGGTGAAGGACTTGAGATGAGGGAGGACCAGGCGCTCAAAAGACTTCATGACTACAGACGTCAGCGCCACAGGCCTGTAATCATTCAGTCCAGTGATACGGGGTTTCTTAGGGACAGGGACAATGGTGGACAGCTTAAAGCAGGCTGGAACATGGCAGGTCTCCAGGGAGATGGTAAAGATGTCCGTGAAGAGCAGTAGGAGCATGTGCATGTGCTGACGGCACGATCACCGGACACACGGCGGCGTCTTGAAGCAGATGGCAGCTTGTTAATCAACTTCCACAAACAATTAAGACAGATTTTCGCCTAATTTACTCACTGACAACGCAAAAAAATTAATAAATCTGGTAAATATAACACACTCAGGTAAATATAACACACTCAATCTGGAGGTAAGTGGAGAAAATCTGGAAAATTTGCAAACATATATTGACGAGGTTTTTGAGTTTTTTGTCATGGGACCGAAGAAAGCAGCAGCAGCTGAGGCGGAAACGCCGTTGACCAAGAGGAGCCGTCCCCAGGACTCGCCCGAGGCCTCATCTCTCCACAAGGATGTCTTAGATCTACTACAGTCCATAGATAAACGGCTTCTGGGATTTGAGGGACGGCTCCACCTGCTTGAGGTGCTTCACAAGGAGTTCCAGGACCTCCGAACATCTCTGGAGTTTAGCCAGGAGCAGGTGGAGCGACTCGCGGCTGAGAACGCGTCTCTGCGGGAATCGGTTTCCTCCTAAACTGCAGGATTAGATCGGATCTCCCAGGACAATAAAGCTCTAAAGGAGACGGTTCTGGATCTCCAGTCACGCAGCATGAGAGATAACCTGGAGTTCGCAGGCCTCCCAGAGCAGACCGGAGGAGAAGCGGAGGATTGTGAACAAACCATCAAGAGCTTTCTCCACACTCACATGAAGGTACCGGAGGAAACGGTGAGGAACATCACCTTTCATTACTTATTCTCGATGATCCCAAACAAACCACCAGCTGACTGGTTTAAATCTCTGGACTCCTCAATTACTAAATTCCTTTGGCAGGATAAACCCCCACGAATTAGCTTAAAAACGCTTCAGAAGACAAAGACAGAGGAGGGCTGGATTTACCCAACTTTCATTATTATTTCTTAGCCAACAGACTGCAATTTATACCAAGATGGTTGCTAGATAACCCACTGGATGAGTCCTGGTTAGATATAGAACAGACACTTTGCAATACGATAGAGCTTTCAGACTTACCATTTATTAGCTCAAGCATAAGAAAACATGAAGGCTTCAAAAGTATTAGTATCAGCACCTCTCTGACAGCATGGTGGGAGTATCTTAAAATGACAGAGTCTTCACTAGTACCATGCAGACGCACACCTATCTGGAATAATCCTGATATTTTGCAAAAGAATAAAATGATGAACCTTCTGGACTGGAAAAATAAAGGAATCCTATACCTGGATCACATATATGAAGGATTGGACTTCATCTCATTTAATCCAAAAGTCTCCCAATTTGGAATAGATAAGAATAGCTTTTTAGAATATCACCAAATTGAATCTGTAGTCAAACAAAAATTTAAGCTCAATAAAATAGAATTACAAACACCACCAAGGGTATTAGACTTCTATAATCACAAACCCCCCAAACTACTGTCTAAAGTATATAAGACACTTTCCAAAATAGACGATAGAATAGTAATCCCTATTGAAAAATGGGAGGTGGATCGATCTGTCAGCTTTGACCAGAACTTCTGGTCCCAAACTTGTTTAAAAACTTTTAAAATGATCAGACACCCCAATTTACAATTAATTCAGAACAAAATTCTACACAGAGTACACTATACAGGTCATTGGATGTTCAAGATGGGGTTTGTGTCATCTGACACCTGTACACACTGCAGAAACAACATTCCTGACAATTACATTCATGCACTGTGGTCCTGCCCACCTGTCCAGGAATTTTGGGGTAGAGTATGTGAGGATCTGTCAAAGTCTCTGAAATGTCATATCCCAACCACCCCCTCTCTTTGTTTACTGGGGAAGCTGGACGATGTCCCGATTGCAACATCTTTGGTTCACGTGGTTCTGACTGCCATATGCATCGCTAAGAAAACTATCCTCTTGAATTTGAAAAATAGAGAAAGTCTCTGCATTAACCAGTATAGAAATCTTTTGTTAGATCATATTACACTTGATATAGCCTCTGCTTCCACTTCAGATCAATCTCTCTGGGCTCCTTTGATCGGTTCCATCACATAGCGAGGGTGGGGGGCCGTTGATGTTGTCCTGCGGTATGGTGTGGGTGGGGGTGTGTGGGGTCTGAGTTTGGAGTATCCGGATGTTCCCTGGAGGTGGGTTCACTGGGGGTGTCTGGGACTGGGGGGCCGTTGCCCCCCTCTGGAGGTGCTTGGGTTGCCTCAGGGGGTGGACTACTGGCGGTTGTGAGTGGGGCCCCTTGGGGATCTTGGCGGCGGCCATGGGTCACTGCCTGGCGGCTGCAAGGCCCCTGGGTGGGTCTGGGTGGGGGCATGGGGGCTCGGGGTTTGGGGGTGGCCGGCCCTGTGTGGGGATCTGGGCGGGGCCTTGGGGGTCGGGTCCTAACATGTATGCTGCCGGGAAGAAGGCAGGGACACGCAGCAGTGCCTGGCCCGGGTCCGGGGGCCTCAGGTAGACCTTGGCTCCTCTGCCGTTCCATCACAGGGGAGGGGGAGGTCCAGGAGGGGGAGGACCCAACCTTACCTGGATGTCCCATGTCTTATATATTCTGGAAGTTGTGCAAATGCAGGGGTGGGCATAGATATTCTGCTGGGGTGGGGCTGGGTTGGTGCCCTCGGACTCCGTGAGGCTCTGTAATGCTGCTGCTTTGGGCCCTGGCAGGATGGGCTGGGGTCTCCATGCCCTGGGTGGCAGTTTGACAACAGAGGTGCCTATTGGGGCCAGTAGGGGAGCTGGCTCCCTGGAGGGCTAAGCCCAACCAGCCATTCCTCCCCATCCCCGCATACTTCTCTCCTCCTGCTCCCTCACATCATCACACAAACATACACATAGGACCTTGGGGGGTGGGCAAGTCAGGGAGTGCCGGTATGGACCCCATTTCCGCATGCCTGTGGCAACCTGCCCCCCAATTTTATTTGCACCTTAAACACTTCCACCGACGACATTCCACGCAAAAACACACTTAGGGCCTTGGGAGTGAGCACATTCAACGGCATTTGGCATGGGGATATTTCAGCCTCATCCCGAGTGCCGGTGCCCACTTCCAATTTTAAACCGCACTTAGACACTGATGGCTGAGGGTGTAAGTGGGGTGGTGCGGTGGTATCCGCTGGCATATGCTGGATGATGCCCGCACTGCCCACTCACCACAGCCATGGAATACACCTCATGATCACACAACACTATATTGGAGCAGGCGGAGGGAGACTAGGGGTCTTAGCCACCTCTGTTGTTGCTTGGCTTCCTGGGGCTGGAGGCTAGGAGGGAGATCTGGTCGTCTGGTTGGGGTCTGGGGTGGTGGGTTGCTGTGCTCAGCGTTGGGCGGGGGTGCCTGCTCATCAGCACCCCAGCAGAAAGGGTCAAACTCTGGTAACCGGTGATGGTTGTACCCAATGTGCAGCAGTACCGGGACCAGAGTGAATAGGGTGTGTATGGGGAGATTGAGTGGGTGTCCGGCGTGCATTTTTGTAAGTCTTTGGTTGTATGTGCATGTGTGAGCATGAGGGAGGGAGTGTGTGACTGTGTTTGTGTATGACTGCATATGTCAGGTGGGGCCTTTGACTCCTCCCCTCTCCTGGGACTTCTTTTGATGATTTAGATCTTCGTCTCCCCTCCCCCTGCCACACCTGGATTGGAGTGCGGTGCCTTGGTCAGCCTGAGTGTTCGTGGCTCCCGGGTCAGGGGGTTTAAGATTTTTGGCATCTGCCTGATCAATCTCGGTGGCTGTCTGGTGGGGCCTGGGTCCCTGGGCTCTGCTGGGTCCGCGGCGGGGGGTGGTCGCCCCTGAGTCTAGGGTCGCTGGGTCCCGGGCTCGGCTGGCTAGGTGGTGGGAGGCTGCGGGCGGGCCTGTGGGCTTGCCGCTGATATATCCCGGGACTCTGCCGGCTGCTGGTTGTGGCCCCCCGGGGCGATCCTCTGTGCCTCTCAAGGGGGGCGAGGGCCTTTCTGGTTGCAGTCTCCTTGGGGTTCCTGTGCTCTGGGGCAGCGCCTGGATCTCTGGGACTTGGAGCTCCCTCCGTCTCCTACACATCTTTGGGGGGCAGATCTGTGGTCCCTCACACTCTCTATTGGACGCTTTTATAGAGAAACCTTACGTAAACAAGCGCGTGTACACACACAGGTGCTCTCAAAAGTATGGACTTGAGCACGTTCAACACAGGTCTTAAGGCTGTGGTGGGCACTAAATGCACTATGATTTATTATCGTGTGATTGTTCAGTTAAACAATGTTGATTATATATTTCCTCATCAGGCTGACACAGTGATAGCTTGCTCCTGATGTATTGTTGTGTGTCCCATTTTTTTCTATTCTCTCTCTCTTTCTGCAGGTCTAGAAGCAGACTCTTGTTCATTATTGTTTATTTTTGTGGGAAAAAAAGTTTTATTTATTTTTTCTTGAAGATTAGTCTTGAAAAGGGGCGTCGTCTTATGCTGGAGTTGCTCAGGATGAGAGGCGGAGGGCTGGGGTGGGCTTTCTGTTAGCCCCAAGACTCTCTGCCTGCATATTGGGATTTTCTCCGGGGGACGAAAGGGTAGTATCCCTGCGCCTTCAGGTAGGGAATCGAGTCCTTACTGTTGTAATGATAATAGAGGGTATTTTGGATTAAATAAATTGCTTTAAGCTATTTATAATTATTACTACCACTACTTGGGACCAATAGCTCTGATCATCTATATAAATATAGATTATCCACTGCTTGGTCTTAAGATGATTAGGCAGAAGATTCTAGGATTCTTTGTTTATCAGGGACTGTACACACTTCGCTGTGAATCAAGAAACAGTCAGGTTTATAAGCAAAATAAGAATTTATTTTACAAAACATTAAGACTTGACAAGACTTGACACTATTATTTACTGTCAGTGGATGCAAACTACAAGATGGGTGTCTGGAACCTATGTGTGAATAAAACTTATTCAGAATCTACATTCTCAGAGCTGAGTTCTAGATGGAAAGATTTTGGTTTGCATATAAGCTATAAAGATGTTATTATCAGAACCACATTCAGACACTATCTCGCTGTGTCTACCTCACCCGTTCTGGAAGACCCCTGTTGGATCCGAGATGTTGGCCGATGACCCCACTGCACCTGGCTCGTAGAAAAACCTCGATGCAGCCAAATCAGTCCTGGGATATCTCCCGGGTCACAACGATAGATGAAACTGAGTGTCTTAAAAATAACTCGGAAGGAGTTTTGAGTCAGCTTTGTTCTGCAGGAAACTGTCTTGTTGGGTCAGCTTCGCAGGTGCGAAAAAGGTTTTAAGGTTTTGATGACGTGTCAAAGTCCTTCTGGTTTGAGGGGTGCTAAAGATGGCCGGTCTGAAGCTCGCTCTAGAACTGACTAATTACTGAAAGCCATCTGGTTTTAAAGAATTGATATTATGGTTTGGCCAGCCAATCAGGGGCTGACAAGTTTGAGCAATGTTACCAAGCATCGCAGAGACACCCTCTGTGATGGAGACTCCGAATGTGGGAAAAAGGTTAACTTATGTGTCATGCATTAACTAGGGCTGTCAAAATAAATGTGTTTTTAATGCATTAATGCAAAGCTCCTTTTAACAGCATTAATTTAATTAACGTGCAATTAACGCGCAGGCTTCCGTACTTTCCTTTTTGCCCTCCTGGCATTCCATAGCCTACATAAACAAGAACGTTAATGTTCAGTCGGCGGATGCTAGGTAGAGCATGGAACGCAAAAATGGTCTTTTGAATGGATGGTACAACTGATAAGACAAAAGTCATTTGTGTTTACTGTCGATGTGAACTGAGCTATCATCGTACTTCAAGTCAAATACCACCTGCTGGCGAAACATACAGCTGATGCAGAGAGCCCTCCTCCTCGCCGAAAGCAAACCACGCTGGAAAGTTTTCAGCAGAGACGCCTGGACAATTCGACATTGTGTAAGCTTTCAACAGCCATTGCTAAATGAGTAGCTACAGCTTGCAGACCGATTAACATTGTGGAGGATGAAGGACTACTTGACGTAATTCGCATTGCATCAAGCGACAGCACGTATGAATTACCTTCGAGAGCCACCACGGTTACCAATATACAAAAACTGTATCAAGATAAAAAAGCAAAGGTGGAGGAGACATTGAGTCAGACAAAAACAGTTGCCCTAACAGGGGACTACTGGACGTCTCTGAGTAATCACAGCTATCTCGGGGTAACAGCACATTATTTTACATCAAACTGGGAACTTCGGTCACATGCTTTGACTGTTATGAAAACAGAGGACAGACATTTTGCCGACACATGCGCTGAACACTTTATGCAAGTAGCCCGGCAGTGGAACATTGAACTTAAAGTCAGCACACTGACCACAGATAGTGCACGCAACATGATTGCTGTGGCGAGGCAACTACCATTTGAGCATATGCCTTGCAATGCACACAGCCTGCATCGAGCTATTGCAGTTTCTCTACAGAACAGTCCATTTGACAGTGCATTGACAAAATGCAGAAAAGTTGTTGATCATTTCAAGCACAGCCCAGCAAATGCAGTGGAACTTGAACAAAAACAAATTGCACACTCCATCAAGAAAGAGTCGCTCACCCAGGATGTGTCAACAAGATGGAATAGTACTCTAGAGATGATCAAGCGTGTTCTGAGTAATCAGGAACCACTGAGAGCTGAACTGGCCCAACAAGCAACCACCATCACAATGCCAACATCAGCTGAGCTGGAAAAACTGAAAAAGTTGGAAACGGTGCTGGAGCATTGCAGGTATGAAACTCCTGTATTTATCAGTCTTTTGTTAATAAAGTGTGTGTGTGTGTGTGTGTGTGTGTGTGTGTGTGTGTGTGTGTGTGTGTGTGTGTGTGTGTGTGTGTGTGTGTGTGTGTGTGTGTGTGTGTGTGTGTGTGTGTGTGTAGGGAGGGAGGGAGGGAGGGGGGTGGAAGTAATTTAGTCTAGGTGATCGGTTTCTCTGTTTCTGACTGAAATTTAATCGGTTTTACTGAAGATACATCACTGATCTTCTGGGAGGAGAGAAGTTTGTTTCCTGCTCTGTGGTGTTGCCAGCATTGTGCCACCTCCTGCGAGTATTGGAGGTCTCTGAGGAGGACCCAGCTTACATGGTGAACTTTAAAGAGACTCTCAAAACAGAAATAGAGAAGCGCAAGGATAAAGCTAACATCACATGGCTCAAGGTTGCAACTGCACTCGATCCTAGGTTTAAGGATCTCAAGTGTCTTAGCAAACCTGACAGGGTTGAAGTGTGGCGACTGATCACTGCTTTGCTAAGGGAGAGGCAGACACCAGCACAACCTGAAGATTCAGCAACATCGGAGCCCCCCAAGAAAAAAACAGTCCTCATGCTTTTCCAGTATTCTTCATCTGATGAAGAAGAGGACCGTATAGAGAGATCTTTGGATCGATACAAGGCAGATCCTACTATTGATACAGAGGACTCCCCAGAAATGGTGGTCCAGACATGAAGGTGCACACAGTGTGATGGCATCCCGTGCACAGAAGTACTTGGCAACACCTGCCGCATCCATACCATGTGAGAGGTTATTATCACTTTCTGGGCATGTTGTTCAGAAGAAACGAGCTGCACTTCTTCTGAAAATGTGAAAATGCTCGTCTGCTTGAGCAACTGGCTAAGTACAAAAAAGTAGCTGGGGAGCCCAAAAAATAACCTGGAGAGGTTCATTGGGATAGGAAAGAAAAAATAAACCCATAAGTGTTTCCTTTTTTTGTTCACCAGAAACAATAAGCTATGTTTAAAACACACAGGCAGAGTCCTGGTTCTATATCACGCACCTCTCTTTGTCCTAGTTTTATTCTCATGTGTTGATTTTGTGAGTCCTTATCTGGGTGGAACCATATAAGGTAAAACTGTTATTGTGAGGAAGGTTATGCTTAATTGCACTTTGAATATTTTTGTTTTTCTCATGAAGATTCTGAACTTTTTATGTTTGAATTTGCACCAGTTATAATAAACATATTAACATAAAAATTATACTTGTTCACTCCACATTGAATTAATTTTTTATCATTATTAAAAGTTATTAAAAATTAAGTTTGTGATTAACTGTGAGTTAACTATAGACAATCATGCGATTAATCGCGATTAAAAAATTTAATCGATTGACAGGCCTAGCATTAACCTAACCTTAAGCCGGGCGTACACTGTGCGACTTTTTCACTTTTTTGAGCCGATTTTCCAGTCGTGCGAGAAGCCACGACATCGGGGCGAGTTTTGCGCCGAGCGGTCGTGTAGTGTACAGGGGGTTACGAGAGGCGATTAACACCACGTTACCAGCCGCCGATCAGCAGTCGTGAGGTCGCAGGGACTTCTGGTGTGTTTAATATTTCGCTCGTCCCTCGTGAGGGTATCGCACTGTTGAAGCGGCGCTGCGAGCAGCTGCGAGCAGCTACGATCCAAAAAGTATCAGAACCGCTCACGGCGCATGCGCGCGCAATCCTGCATCAACGCCGGCCGGTCGCTCGCTATTTCCCTAATAACACACGCTGTTCATTTTTGTTTCTACACGTTTTTTTTACTCACAAAGATTGTCAAGAAAGCGTGTTTGTCGTGTTCATGTCAAATTAAACTGATCACAAAACACAGATTCACTTTCTTTATTTCGTTTTCCTCATCCAACCCCCATAAATCCCTGTGTGTCCTGCAGCACTCCCGAAGAACAACAGGCAAGACAAAAAAGTCTGACGTGTTGAGTAAAAACTGCTATTTTTAGCACATTTTTAGGGCCGACGTGTTGCTACCAGACGTACAGTGTGAGCAGTCAGGTCGCATGCGAGAACTGGGTCGTGCAGTGTGAGCACATGACTCGTGAGATCTGCTCTGCGAGGAAGTCGTACAGTTTGAGCTGAAGCTGAACGCTGCGAGTGAAAAAGTCGCACAGTGTACGCCCGGCTTTACTTGTGAGTGCAAATGTTATGACCTCTTCAAGTAAACATACTAAACAATCATTAAGCACAGGTTAATGAAACTTTTCATTATTTGTAATTATAAATGGCAATATTTAATGGTAAATGGCCTGTATTTGATATAGCACCTTCTAGAGTCCTGGAATCCCCCAAGACGCTTTACAACACAATCAGTCATTCACCCATTCACACACACATTCACACGCTGGTGGGGATGAGCTACGATGTAGCCACAGCTGCCCTGGGGCGCACTGACAGAGGTTAATGGTTATCTTTAATTGTAAAATCTTCTTTCTTCTTCTTCTTGGATTAACGGTGTTTATTTTAAAAGAGTTCCTCTGTGATGGACCTTGGGGGAGAAAATGTTTATTGTTTATCATTTATTATCTCTGCAGTCCAGCTGGTGTGAGGAAGTAGGCTCCGATTAAAGGGCTACGTGCAGACTCTCCAACTCCTGTCAGGGGAAAATACAGTAAGATATGTCATAGCCAGGGTAAGTTGACCTGGCTGTGCATTTGACCCGTGGGATCTCAAAATCAGGCCATTTCGTGACGTTACACTGTTGTTTGTGCTTATGCACCAAAAAGCAGTTCAGAGTACCCACCCCTTTTGGAGTCCCTGGGATGAGTACTAGATGGTGCTCCGATGGTGCTCAGTGGCGTGATTGGGAGGAACAATCTGAATTTGAGTGGTGTTCTGTTATTGATCTTCTGCGCAAGTCGCAGTTTGGCCGTAACAAGCACCATGTTCAAACATGGTTGAACCAGTCGATCTACTGCCCAGTCGGACCTGGATAGGCAGAGGAAGATGAGACGAGACAATTAATGAGCATGTTTAACATATGACTTAATTAATTTATCTATTTCAATTTTTTTTGCAGGATAAAGGCATTTAGTTAAATTTTCATGTATTTTTAAAAATATTTATAGTGACTCCTATATTGTTGTTCTTCTTCCTGTGAGACTGTTAGGGCGGCGCCGGCCCCTAGCACACCCTTTGGATGAGCCGCCACTGTAGTTAACCTACCAGGGCTGCGCCGAGCTAGCCCAGATGTGAAAGCCCTCTGGTAGGGGGTGATTTGCTCTTTAAAGTGGTTAATGGTGCATTTTCTACTAGTCCAAACATAATTCTTTGTAACACTATTTTTAAACCTTTACATCACCAAGATTGTGTGGCTATTAGCAGAACAAATAGATGTAGCTGTCTCTGGTCGGCCCGAGGAAGTTCCAATAGTAATATCATATTTCTGCTGGATTATGGGAAGAAAGGCGTGTGTGTATCTTCTCAACCGTCAGTGAGTCGTAACAGATGACTGCTCATTCAGTTCAATTCAATTCAATAATATTTTATTAATCCCAGAGGGAAATTAAAGTTTCAGTACGCACAATTCTGAGATCAGACATACATACATACATACATACATATGTTGGGGTCCTGCCCTCATGAGAAAATTACTACACAGTATTTTCTCCAAAGGACTGTGTCATCTACGCCCTGAAGCGTAGAAAATAAAGCATATTAATATCAGCGCCAGCAGGGACTCCATGTCCCATGATCCTCTGCAGCCGGCAGCAGCTTGATGACGTCATCACGCGACGCCAAGTCTGACCGGCCCCGGTGGATACCGGCCCCTACAGAGACCGCCCGCTGGACGAGTCTATAAAGCCGAGGCGCAGAGCAGAACTCTTTCTCTCCCCTGTCCAGTTCACCTGGTGTAAGGAGACCCCCACCTCTGCTCCTACCGCTCCGGACCGCGCGTGTGTGAGGCCTAGCTGCTGGGATCAACGGACCAACGCCATCTGATCTGCTCAGCCCCGGACACAGAGGGACGCCTTGTGTCCGTTCATTCAAGATTTATTTCTCTCTCTCTTTTTCTTCCGCTTCTCTAATAGTCCAAAACAAGCGGTCGACCACGTGACTCCTTTAAAATACTAGACGGTCTCTCGCTTCCGTATCAAAAACGCCAACGGACCATCTTGAAGTAAGCTCCTCTTCTCTTGTTTTTTTTTTTATATCTAAGTTTGTTTTACGTTGTGGCCAGGCCAGACAGACTGTTTAGATATTTAATTAGCCTTTATGATTGATATGTTTTTCTCTTGAGCTTTGTGAAGCGATTTGAAGTTGTTTTGATCAAGTTTACTGTGAACGTTGCTCACACCGTCAAATACGCGTCCGATCAGGGGGCCCACACCCACTGATTATACTTGTTTTGGAAGCCAGGCTAAATTCCACACACACACACACCTAGTTTCGATCCTTTGTTCAACCAAACAAAGAATCCACCATTTTGTTTTTCAGAACTCCCTCCAGTTTGGTAATCAGCCTATCTCTGTCTGATTACATCATCAAGCAACCCCACCTTTGCTTGATTACATCACCATCTCATTCCACCGGTCTGATTAGATTGTTACTTCACAGTATCATTCCATTGTTTCCTTGTTTGTTGTTTGTTTGATAAAATCAGTTGGTTGACATGTTGATTGGCTAGCGCCTTGGAGGACCTGAGGTGGTTATATTACTTAATAAATGTTATCACCAATTAAGTTTGGTCTCAATTGAATTTGTCTGTGTTGGTTAGAATATGACCGCCGCTCGTTAAAAGAATTTTACGAACCTTAGACAGAATGATAAAGGTTTGGATTCAATTTTCCCCTGTTAAAAGGGGTGGTGCCCTGAGGCATATCCACGGATATCCTAATTAAGTAATGAATCGGTAAATATTTCCGTATTTACGAATTTTATTGATGAATCCAAAGGGTAAGTAAAGCTTACAAATTATTTGTTGGCTAATAACCACAACACATACATACATGACAATAATTGGTGACTGTGGTCATTTGCAACCCGGGTCGCACTACCGTAATAGATCAAGAGTGGTTCTATTGGAGGTTTATTCCTGTTAAAGGAGAGGCTTTCTCCTCCTGTGTGGCTCAGAGTAACTTTCTCTCCTCTCTGCAGCTATATTTGGGTGAATGAAGTCAGATTAACACAGGCGCATATAGTTCTGTTCAGTGTTGCAGCAGCAGTTGGTCTCTATGGAACTTTTAACTGTGATAATCAGTCTGAAGTGTTTGAGTTTGGACTTTTATCATAAACAGATTATAATCATTTATGAGATTATAAAATGTTTTGATTTGATGGGAGCTGAGGGAGGTAGTAAATGCATGAATGTCATTGCATACATAATATAATGTATGAATAATATTCAAATGGAGTCATGAGCAGCATAAAGACTAACTCCCAGTAGCACCACGTTCAGCTCACATGTAAAGAGTTCTACATGGGTTTTTCTGTAAGAGAACCTTATAATCACTGCCTAATTCAACAGGAGTCACCAACAAACATTCCTGAAACATTTAAATACCCAAACATTAATCTGATTCGTCACAGAGTTCTGCCACACTCTAAAATCCACGTGTGACATGGGGCATCCTGACAGGTTCATTCCTTTTACCTGCTGGTGCACCCAGGCAGCAAGTTTATCATAGTGGGAAAGAGTCTACATGGTGTCATGTCATAACAAATTAGGCAGACAGGGCAACAGCGCAGGAGATTTGTTTCATTCATCATGGGAGAAATAGATCATGTCACTTCTGTATGTTGTGTGGAGGCAGGGCTGCTGCTGTGGGCCACAGAGATGGGCTACATCAAATCCAACTGAGGGCCTTATGACCATAGACAAAGATACTGGACAAGCCTGGCCATTTCTCTCTTAATTCAATTCAAATTCAAAAATACTTTATTAATCCCAGAGGGAAATTAATGCATAAATTGAAACAAAATGGGCAGTTCCCACCACCGCCATGTTGGTTCTCCACATGGTGGCAGTGGGTGCGAGATGGCTAGTGGAGCTCTGTGTCCTGTTTACCGTCATTAGGGAGCAGCAGTTCACAGAGACCACACCATTCTGATGTCTCCATCTCTTTATTTGCATTTCAGATTAGTAAAGTGCAACCAAGCATGAAAGTCCACCCGTATCAGTTGCGCCTTGAGTTTATGAATGTGGTGATAGTTGATAGCTTATGCTAAATGTTACATTATGGAGTTAAATACTTATATCGCTGTTAGCATCTTGTGTTAATAGCCTAGCCTCTGAATATTGGGATTCAACGTGCTGGAGGAAGTGATTTAGAAGCAACCCGAGAGATCAGTCCCCATAATGATAAGCCTTCTCCACAATGCCCTATTGATTCCAGCTGAAAAAGCAGAACTTCTGGTGGACTTTATTGAAGCAGGAATACCTGTCAATCTCAATGAGAGGCTATGCACTGGCAGATGTGTGACAAATATCCAGGCAGGTCAAGTTGTGTGGGTTTAACGCCATGTCTCTTCAAACATGAACTCTTTAGAAACTGTTTTCCTTTTTGAATCTGATGAGAGTAACAAACATCTCGCTGAACTAGACGTGGGCAAGGGGCTGGTCGAGGTACACCACACCAAGCACCCCTACGTATTAGTACCTCTGGGGAACAACACGAACCACACACTGACATTTCAGAGGAAAACATTCCTGGGGATGATTCGGAGCTTTGACAAAGTGGTGGAGATGGACTCAACTTGAGAGGTGGAGGAACCTGAAACCACGATGACAGTCTGCAGTTGTGTCCAATCCAGTCATCGTGGCAACCCCCAGTAGATCTCAGTCATCTGACAACCGAGCAACAAGAAAAGGTTAACGAAATGTTGTGTGAAGAAGCAGGTGCTTTTGCTCAAGGCAGTACCGACATTGGATGCATCCCTACTTTCCAGATGTCGATCCATCTCAGTGACAACATACCGGTTTAGAGAGGCTACTCCTCAATACCAAAACCACTTGTTAAGGAAGTGAAGGATTACATACAGGAATTGTTTGTGAAAGAGTGGATTGTAAAATTTAAATCCCCTTATGCAGCCCCAGTTGTTTTTGTGTGAGAAAACAAGATGGCTTTTTGCGGTTATGTATTGACTATAGACTCCTGAACAAGAAAACGGTTTCTGACC
This sequence comes from Nothobranchius furzeri, assembly GCF_043380555.1. NCBI lineage: Eukaryota > Metazoa > Chordata > Actinopteri > Cyprinodontiformes > Nothobranchiidae > Nothobranchius > Nothobranchius furzeri. The sequence goes on from NC_091751.1 coordinate 73,520,219, forward strand.
GGCATCCCCTTCCCAGGATACAGGATTTGACAGATTCTCTCAGTGGTTACGCATGGTTTATTATCCTTGACCAGGTAAAGGCGTATCACCAGGGTTTTGTGGCTGAGGGATTCCGACAGTTTACGGCCTTTACCACTCCTTGGGGTCTGTACGAGTGGGTCTGAGTCCCTTTTGTCTGACCAACGCTCCAGCCGCCTTCCAACGGAGTATGGAAGATATGCTAGGCCCCCTCCGAGACGAATGTTGCATTGCTTATTTGGACGATCTACTGTGTTATGCCAAAACATTCGAAGAACATGTAGAATTCCTCCGAAAGGTGTTCCGTGGCCTACAACAACACGGAGTGAAACTACGACTGGAAAAAGGAGAGTTGTTCAAAAGCAAAGTGAGGTACGTGGGGAAGATCGTGATTGATCTGCATGATCTTGAAGCTGTGAAAACACACATCCAAGACACCCGAAACTGTGGGGGGTGTAGTTAAATTAACAGTGTTCTTCGAGTATTAACGCACATATATACAGGATTTCTCCAGAATAGCTTGGCCAATTTATAAGTTGTTACAAACCAAGTCAGGCACAGTGTTAAGTTCTGTCGATAGGAAGGATAGCAAACAAACCCAGGTCCATTCAAAAGAGCCTGTTACATGGACTAGTATACACCAAGAAGCCTTGAAAAACTAGTTACTCTCCTCACGAGCTCACCGGTACTAGCCTACCCCGATTCTAATTTGCCTTTCACATTGCACACCGATGCGTCGGATAAGGGATTGGGAGCCTTCCTTTACCTAAATCAAAATGGCAAATTATGTGTAATAGGTTATGGATCGCAGACTTTCACTCACTCACTCACTCACTCACTCACTCACTCACTCACTCACTCACTCACTCAGCCTTTGTTTATAATAATAATAATAATAATAATAATAATAATAATAATAATAATAATGCATTGAACTTATATAGCGCTTTTCTAGACACCCAAAGACGCTTTCACACACTCTCACATTCACACACTGCTAGTGATGGTAAGCTATTTATAGCCACAGCCACCCTGGGGAGGTCTGACAGAGGCGAGGCTGCCATTTGGCGCCGTCGGCCCCTCTGACCACCACTAACACAGGCAAGTTGGGTGAAGTGTCTTGCCCAAGGACACAACAGCAAGATACCCCTGGCGGGAGCTGGAATCAAACCCATGACCCTCCGATCATGAGGCAACCCGCTCTACCACCTGAGCTACTGCTGCATGAGCATGCCACCAAGGTGCTGTACAACAAAAGAATAAAACAATAAAACATATAGCGCCACAGACATAATTAAAACCACAAATAAGAATTACATAATATAAAACATTAACAACTGCTAACCCACAGAATTAAAAGCCTGATCATAAAAGTAGGTTTTCAGCCTCATTTTTAAAACTGCTACTGATGGAGAGCCCCTAATAGTTAGGGGCAGTGCGTTCCACAGTTTCGGACCCGCAACAGAGAAAGCCCTGTCCCCTCTCAACTTCAATCTGGCCTTAGGAGCCACAAGTAGCAGCTTTGACACAAGCGGAACGTAACTACTGGTAACAGAGTGGGAAGTTGGCGTTTCTCGCGCTGAAATGGGTCGTAAGTAAGAAGTTCAAAGATTACTAGTATTACGCACCCCATTTCACCATTTACACCAATAACAACCCCCTCCTTTACATTATGAGCACAGAAAACCTTAATGCCGTTGGGTAGAGGTGGGTGGGGGAACTCTCTGATTTCCGATTCGACATAAAATATCAGCCTGGGAAAGCTAACACAGATGCAGATACATTACGCGGTTACCGTTGGACATGGAGGAGTATATGCCTGAATGAGACTTTTTCAGATGAGGCAGTTCGGGCTACATGGGACGGGAGTCAGATCGCCTAGGAGAAGGACGTCGCTTGGATCGCCACCCTCAACGCGATGGCTGCTGAGACACCACCTATACTGACTGCAAACCTCCCCAGCATCAGTCACAATGAGTTGGTGGAAGCTCAGTGGGAGGATCACGTCATCAACCAGGTGGTAAAACTGAAGGAGTTAACGAACCAAGTTAACAGATGAAATGCAGAGGACAGTGGGTAGAACAGCTCAGAAGCTGCTACATGAGCGGACAAAGCTGTGTCTGGAAGACGGTCTCTTGTTCCGATTGACGGGAGATAGGAAACAATTAGTTCTTCCTGAGAAATTTCGGAAGTTGGTCCTACAACAACTAAATGACAAAATGGGGCATGTGGGTACAGAAAGAGTATTGCATCTAGCCAGGGAGAGGTTCTATTGGCCATTCATGGCAAAAGAGATGGAGGTGTATGTCACCCAGAAATGCCCTAGTATTATGTCAAAAACACCCGTTACTCATGTCCGTGCCCCCATGGGTGGTATAACCACCAGCTCTCCTTTAGAACTGGTGTGCGTTGACTACTTACACTTGGAGAAAAGTGCGGGAGGATATGAGTACATCTTGGTTGTAGTAAACGACTTTACAAGATTTGCTCAGGCTTATGCTACAAAAGACAAAAGTGGACGCACAGCAGCGGGGTGCATTTTTCAGGATTTCATTCCCCGGTTTGGGTACCCACAGAAATTACATCACTACTAGGGGTGGGAGTTCGAGAATGAACTGTTTGACACTTCAAAATCTGTCTGGTGTGGGTCATTCCCGCACGTCCCCCTATCACCTGCAAGGTAACCCAGCCGAAAGGTTCAACAGAACCATTTTGCAAATGTTAAGGACTCTGTCGGACACTGGAAAGCTGTGGTGGAAGGATCATCTGGCTCATGTGGTGCATGCATATAATTGTGCATGCCATAAAGCCACAGGATACTCGCCTTTTTTTATGTAAGGGCGAAATCCCCGCTTGCCGGTGGATTTGTTATTCAGACTATCAGAAGACAGAGAAACATACTCACCCAAGGGTTTTGCAGAGAAATGGGCAACACATATGGCGGAAGCCTACCGCATTGCCAGTGAACAGAGTAAGAAGTCCAGCGCAAGAGGGAAAATAGGGTATGACAAGAAAGTGAAGGGAGTCATGTTGCAACCAAGTGATCGGGTCCTAGTGAGAAACCTCAGTAAACGTGGAGGACCTGGCAAGTTGAGATCCTATTTGGAAAAGAGTGTTTACATCGTGACGGGAGAAATAGGCCAAAACCCAGTGTACACTGTCCAGCCTGAGAGTGGAGACAGCAAGAGGACGCATACTCTGCATCTTCTGTTGTTAGTAAATGAACTACCAGTTAAGAGGTGTGTCTCCACGGAAAAATGTAAAATGAGTCTAAACCCGTGAGAGAGGATAGTACTCAGAAAGGGAGCTGTCCACACCAATGAACAAATGTGGGACAGTCAGGATGCACTCAGAGGAAGAACACTGTTCAGGTTACTGGTTGAGACTACCTGTGGGACGAACTGTGCCGGAACCAAGTGGTGACAAACCACCAATACATCAGTCAGGAGCAGGACAGGAGAACACACAGATGTTGACGGATGAAACAGAAGTACATTTGAGAGAGGATGTGTCAGGTGGAACCCGCTGGCCACCAGGAAAAGCAGGGGAGGATCCCATTTTACCTCATGTACAGGAAGAGGAGCCAATCGTAGACGGGAAAGATGGACTTACTATTGACCACGCAGAGAAGGAACTGGGAGACAATCTCATGTCTGATCAGAACCAACAGGTGAGACCCACCGAGGCCAGAGGTCGACATGAGATCGAAGACCACATCAGGTGTTCACTTACGATTTCCTGGGTCAGCCATCACTGTGCACACAGGCAACAGTTAGTGTGATTGATGGCAAGCCCCCTCACTCACCTGTCATTACTAATACTTACCCAACTGTGACTTACCTTCCAACCATGTCCGTACCATACTTACCTAGTACTACTTACTCATCATTTGGGCAAGACACTTAACCCACCTTGCCTGCTGGTGGTGGTCGGAGGGTCCGGTGGCGCCTGTGCTCGGCAGCCTCGCCTCTGTCAGTGCGCCCCAGGGCAGCTGTGGCTACATTGTAGCTCATCACCATCAGTGTGTGAATGTGTGTGTGAATGGATGAATGATACACTGTAGTGTAAAGCGCTTTGCAGTCCTTACTTTGAGAGGCTCTATACAAGTGCGGGTCATTTATCATTATCATTTATCACCGATTATGTGTCCAACTCAATTCAAATGTTAATTGTTTCATAACTTATTTCAGATCTTAATTACATTAAATGAGGCTACTTGATGATTTATTAGCAGTTACAATCACATATTAATATCAGTATATTAACAAATGAAGGTTTAGCTATTTACTCTATATATTAAATTAAATACTCTAAGCGTCCAGGAAAGAGGAGTGTTTGAGGACTCTTGGTAACACCTATTTTAATTTCTCAGAGCTGGTTGGTCCAAAGTTTATAAACATTTCCTCAGTTCAGCCGGAGCTCCGAGTTTCAGCCAAGTTCACATCTCATGCTAAATGACCATCCAATGAGGAACCAACCAGATTTTTCATTGGAATAATTTTTGCGACTTAAAGAACCATCTTTCTTTTAATCAATCAATTATTTTTACTCAGTCAACCGCCCACTCATCAGACATGACACCCTCCACTAGAAGCCACCTGGGAAGTATCTTCTGACCAATAGGAGCCCTACGACCTTCAGATACGTCAGATGTCCGCTCACTCGCTCTGCTGACCGGATCTCCGAGAATTTCCACTTTCCCGATGCATCGGCTACTTCAATGGCATCAGAGTGGTTGATATTAGTTTGTTAACTTGTTAAACTACATCAAACAAACAGCCACATTTATTTTATAAACCCAGCTCTTAAAACATACAACATCATGTTTCATCACAGTTCATTCATTGTCTCATTTTGAATCACCATTTATAATCATTTGCCTTTCATCGTCATTGATAATAGAAATATAGTAATAAATAGATTTTTATAAACTATATTTTTGTCTCTGTGTCAAATTACTGTAAAGTGTTGTTTCCCTGGCGATACCCAAAGTACCGACTTTCATCATCAACTGAATATTGAAGGTTCAATAATATTGACAATCCAAATTTTTATGGACTATTACATTTTATTGAATACCATTATGTCTGAAGAGAATTAATTAAAAGCAACTACTTAGAAAATGTTACAATGACATCAATGCAATGTTCAGTACGTGTGCAATACTTGAGCAAAACCGGCCTGATGCTGTATGGTTAACCCTAACCCCATTATTTTTAGTGGTTGAAGGTTACAATAAAAGCTTACTGCCTTTGTGTGTTTAACTGTAGTCTCATTAGTTTTCATTTTCCTTTTCTCTAAAGCCCCCTTCAGACAGGCCATGAAAAACGGAAATGTTCCGGAATCTGTCCGTAAGACCTTTCTGTCTGAATACAAACATCCGGATAACGTGTTCCGAAATTTATCCGGACGAAGCCCCTAGTAACAGGTCCGGACTTGTTACGGACAGGGTGGCTTCTTCAGACTGGTGAGGTAAAGTTCCGGACAAGAGGGAGGGGGAGGAGGAGGGGACCGGGGGACGCTGTGCGCACCTAGATAGCCCGCTGCTGTAGCATGCGGCAAACCACGGCAGCTCGCCTCCTACGGTACCGTCTAGACGCGCGATGGAGCGCTTCACACCGCTTCAGTGATTCCTTTAACCATTGAGCTTCATCATCCAGGTCTCTTATGCGTCTTTGTGTGCGCAGAATTATGCTTAAGCGCCTCGTGATTTTTATCTTGAGAGGCGCTATAGAAATGATATTTTCTTCTTCTTCTTCTTAACATAAGTCCGATTCCCACCCCACCCCACCCCCCGCAGTCGTCAGACATCTGGAACTTTTCCCTGCTGTGTGAACGCAGCCGAAAGGACAAGTTCCGGTACAAAAGTGGTGTGTCTGAAAGCACAGTTCCGGTTAAAAACCGGATTGAATTGTCCGCAAATGTTCCAGAATGTCTGTCTGAAAAGGGCTTAAGTGTTGGTGCTGCTGTAACAAGTGAATTTCTTCACTGTGGGATCAATACAGTCTATTCTATGGTTAAGATAATTATATGTGTTTTCTTTTATCATGGTTTATGCTTTTATTACATTTAAAGATTTTACCATTTATGCTGATAGCTGCTGTGTTGTTTGAAGTCTCATGAGGAGACTTTAAGAATGCTGAGCCTTGGTCCTGACCTAATGTGACCCAAGGATATCTGCTGACTCGTGCAACTGTCTGTTGCACATCGTGTGATTATACACCGATTAGAAAAACAGAATGCTGTGATACTGAATGTTCTTTGTGTGAACTTGCAACAATTACTGAATACTGAGAGCTGTGTATCCCCCACCCTTCAGATCAGCTCATCAGACGTGTAACTAGGGAACTCCCAGCTTGTAATAAATAGAGGATGCTTGGATTTCAAAGGCAGAGTGGTTTTGGAGGATCTGCTGGTGCAGTGGAGACTGTGCTGGTCGGACCTTATTTCCATTCTCCTCGAGCATAAAACAGAATTCTGACTTTTGTGTCTCTTTTCTTCTTTGTGTATGATGTCTTAGGGGTTTAAACCTGACATTAATTAACATCCAAACACAAACATGCACAGGACACAACAATTCAAAGTGTCGAAATGACCAAACATCGATCAACGTGAGCACAGACACATATATATTAATAGACCCCCATAGAGCTCCGGGAGTTGACGTCACTTCTCCCGGCATGCAACAGTTCAAATCGAAACGGCGCCATATTGGCATGCAGAAGCCGGCAGCTGGCCAATTTGTTATTGTCAGAAAACTCAATCAGACAGGAAATATGGTAGATTCCTGTTGTGCCCCAGGATGCAGAACAGACGCGGACGACATAAGGAATGAGCCATCTACAGGATTCCCCAAGATCCGGAGCGCCGCAAACGTTGGATCATTGTAATAAAAGGCGCTAGTGACCGGGCTAAAATGAAGCTGTGGGACCCCGAGAGTAAATGATTTCGCTTATGCAGCGACCGCTTCATATCAGGTACTTAAACCAACATTTCCTCAACTGTGTATGGTATTTATTTTAAATGCTTTTGTTACGATTCTTAGTGGGCTTCCTAAACTTATTTTGGCGTGGCTTTTTCTGTCTTATTACTCATAGCAACAAGTAAACATCACGTAAAACGTTGCCTCGTGAGTTCTGCGTGCTGCCGTTTACGTGTTTTATGATGACAGCAATTAACCGGCTAAGCTGTATTTAATTTTTAAGCAATGGTTGATCAATTGTCAGATCACACATAAAAAGCACTTTGGATTGCTATTATCTGTCTCACCGAGACTACTTACGTGTAAATCTGTTATTTGTCCGTCCATCCATCCATTTTCATCCGCGTATCCGGAGTCGGGTTGCGGGGGCAGTAGCGTGACTTCCCTCTCCCCAGCCGCCGGAGCCAGCTCCTCCGGGTAAATCCCAAGGGGTTCCCCGGTCAGGTCCGGTGTTGTGCCGGTAAGAAGCCCGCTCCGACAGCTTCTGGCGTTTTTAAAAAGTATCCCAGGGGCACGGTAAGGGTCGGAGATGTTTAGTCTATTTAATTTCTGACTATATAAAACGATTTCTTCTGTTTTAAAGTGTGAAGTAAACTCCGACGAAGTAAAATCCAAGCGGATCCCGTTCATGTTCATGGTTACATCGTGTTTGTTTACCTTTTTTGCATGCCAAAATGGCGTCCACTAACTGAGAGTCACGTGGGGTCCGGAGCTCTATTGGCCGCTCGGGTGCAGGAAATGTGGTTGCCATCTTAGATGGGTCGAGCTTCCGGCAGACATGAACCATAACAGCAGCAGTAACAGGATGCCTGAGCTCTGTGGGGATTATTTCTGCTCTAATCGGTGGACTACTAACACCAGAGCTCAGGGGATTACTTTTAACAAGTAAGTTTGTTGTTTGTATGTGGTAAATATAACTTTGCTGTACTGTGTTTGTGTCCACCAGCAGCCCCTCCTAGCCAGCTAACGTTAGCTACATGCTAACTGCTGCTGTCTCCCTGACAGTGAAGCTAAATGAGACTTTATTAATCATTTATTCCTAAACACTGACTGATATTACAGCTGAAATGCTGCTGTAGAAACCAAACACATTTTCCTGGTATCAGATACATCTCATGTCTCTGACTGAATAGTTAGCTAACATTCATGCAGTTCTTCCTTGAACACAGCTTTGTCCTCCTCATAGCACAACTTTAATCTTCTTCAACATGCCTTCTACAACCTTCTTCATTTAAACACAAGAAAAACAATGTTCGTGATCATCAACCGTAACTTTCCACCCCAGAATAGTTTCCCTGGGTGGAAAGAACTACAACTTGTCAGTTCCCATAAGTATCTGGGTATCTGGCTTGGCAGCACACTTTCATCTGACATTCACATGAATTCATTACTTTCTAAAGTCAAGTCAAAAATTGGGTTCTATTTCGTCTAGTCTTAGCCCTTAAGCGAGCTGCTATTGGAAGGGTGATCTCAGCATCAGCCAATCATGAAGAGCTTAAATGTACGCCCACCACGTGGGCACCCCATGTGGGTTATATAAGTGGAGCGACTCCACTGCTCGCCTCCGTTTTCTCTTCACGCCAAGCTTAAGAGCTTCCTTTAAGAGCAATTATACAAGAAAAATCTACTCACCGACCATGTCCAGCGACGCCAGGACCTGCCCGGCCTGCCAGACGGGCTTCATCTCCAGCGGCGACCTGCACGCCAAGTGTGAGGTCTGTCTCGGGGCTCACCACGCTGGCCTGGCCTTGACCCCCAGGCCTCGTGCCTGTTTTGTACCGCTCTGCCTGTGGCTGAAAAAGTCCGCCGGGTCGAGTACTTCACCCCCTCCACCGACGAGGAAATTCCGGTGGCTGGCACGTACTCGCTGGACAAGGCGTTACGGTTCTTCAACGTCGGCCAGGAGCCGGCTGGCTCCTACCGATTGGACGGTGTCGTCGACAGCGAGGAGTACGACGAAGCTGGCTGCCATAGCCCTTCTTCCCTCCTGTACAACACGGAGGTCGACCACGAGGCTGGCTGCCATAGCCCTTTTTCCCTCCTGTGCAACACGGAGGTCGAGAAGCCTCGTGAGGAGTACGACGAGGCTGGCTGCCGCAGCCATTATTCCCTCCTGTACAACACGGAGGTTGACGAGCATCGTGAGGAGCACGACGAGGCTGGCTGCCATAGCCCTTTTCCCTCCTGTACAACACGGAGGTCGACGAGCCTCGTGAGGAGCACGACGAGGCTGGCTGCCATAGCCCTTTTTCCCTCCTGTACAACACGGAGGTCGACGAGCCTCGTGAGGAGCACGACGAGGCTGGCTGCCATAGCCCTTTTTCCCTCCTGTACAACACGGAGGTCGACGAGCCTTGTGAGGAGCACGACGAGGCTGGCTGCCGCAGCCATTATTCCCTCCTGTACAACACGGAGGTCGACGAGCCTCGCTCAGCGGGTCCTTCTGCTCCAGTGGTTTCTCGCTCCTCCCTGCCAGCAGTTAGAGCGCTGCTCCAGGAGCTGCCCGCCATCATCTCCGCGACTGCGACCCGCAAGCGGCTAGCCGTTCCAGAACCGGCTCCCCTGAGGCAGATGAATTGGCGGGAATTTTCGGGGCAACACAGACGCGCTGTCCAGACCCCGTCTGGCTGCGCTTCCCAGCTGCCATGAGCTGCTGGTCCGCCGCTTCCGAGCCTGCCAGGCTCGAGGCGCCAATTTTCACATATGCGCCCATTACCAAGGTCGAGGGCTTCTCCGACCAGGGCTGGCCATCTGTTCCTCCACTGGAGCCGGACTTGACCTCGCTGTGTGGCGTCAAGAACCACCTCACTGGACCGCGAGCAGTTCCCGCTAAGCATGACCAGCTGCTGAGGCGGCTCGCCGATCGCGCACACTAGTGCGCCTTCCAGACCGGCGCTGCAGGAAATACCATCGCCTTCTCGCCTTTGGCGTTTCCAAAATGGTGGAGGAGCTTGACTCTCCTGTCGAGTCAAAAACCATCATTACTAAAACTGCTGATGCCATCCTCAATCTGTGCGCTGCTGTACTCACCGGTTCTGCTCGCATTGCTGCCTGGCAGACCCTTATCCAGCGGCCTTGTGGCTCACGGCCCTGCCCTCCATTCCTGAACACCTGCACAGAGAGATGCTGGAAGGCCACATCACCTCTGACGTTCTGTTTGGTCCCCATCTTACGAGCGTCATCTCGAGGGCTCAGCGGCTGAACTTTCAGCCACGGTGCGAGACCTGGTCCACTCTCGGTCAGCCTCGCACTCCGGCCGTTCCCCCAGAGGATGGGACAAACGGCGCGGAAACTCCATGCGCCCAGCTGCACGGCCCGCCCCGCGGAGCCGGCCTCCCGCTGAGGCGGGACCAGGGAGTTGGCGGCCAACGGTTCTGAACGAGCCAGCAGACACAGCTTGGCAGTCACAGGAACCTCGCCGAAAACAACCACGAAAACGACTCGTTGGGGGGAATGTGTGTGCTTATGGCTGCAATGTTAACTCTGTGAATTATTTTGGTTTTGAAATAAAACTCAAAAAACGTCACATCGAGAGCAGAATCCTACAGTCCTCTGCAGAACCTTCTGCCGAATCCTCACACATGATGTTCCCCGCACCAAGCCCTGAAGCACATCTGCATGTTCACACAGTCAGACTCGGTCATGTTACACGGTTAGCTGTAAAAGGGTGCGCTCCATTTGCGCACCGCCTACGGCCAGGCCCGACTCATCCCGCTTCCCCCCACAACGTTGGGTGGGACGGGATGTCATGGCACTGTCGCGACCACGCGCAAAGCGCGCACATTGCGCGGCTCCATCCGCTGGCACTTTGACGTCCCCGTGCACGGGCCCGGTTCCCACTCGTCCTTCATGGACTCCACGCTCTGCGGTGCGGATCAGCCTCTTCCAGCTGTTTCACACTCGCCCTTTCGAGCACAGGCCTCCATGGGTCGCTCCCAGTTCTCTGGTACGAGCGACGGCGGTAAGGGCGCGAAACCAATCCTCAGACGTTGCTCACGTGACCTCGAGCACACGTCCGCTGTCGGAACGCGCGCACGAATGCCTCCCTTTCGGCTACTCGCTAGCCCAGCGCACTTTCTCCAAATGTCTTGAGACCGCGCTGCAGCCACTGCGCACGGCGGAAACGAGGGTTTTATTTTACCGGGACGATCTGCTCCGATGCGCCCGGTCCGAGGACGGGGCGTCAGTGCAAACCAGGAGGTTAACAGAGCATCTGTCAACCCTGAGGTTTTCTATAAGCTGGGGGAAGAACTTCGTTCTTCCATCCCAGTCGATTATGTTTCTCGGGGTGGAGCTGAACGCCTCTCTAATGAGAGCACGTTCGTCGCCGGTGAGAGCGGCAGATCTCACCACGGTGATCTCCCGCGTGCAACTCCGCGAGATCGTGAGAGCCCTGTTAGTCATGAGACTTCTGGGCATGATGGCTGCAGCCCACTCGGTGGTGCTGCTGGGGTTGTTGCACTCGAGGCGCCTGCAAAGTTGGTTCATCTGCCTCCGGGTACACCCGATACGTCAGAAGAGACGTATGTTGAGGGTCCCCCCCTCAGTGGGCGGGGACCTCGCTCACTGGGGGAATCCCTGCATCCCCTCACACGGGATTCCCATCGGACGTCCTGCGTCACATGTATCTGTGTTTACGGATGTGTCACTGTCTGGGGTGGAGGGCACGTGCTTGTCCCATACGGCGGCAGATCGCTGGCCCTCCCACACGCACGAGCACATAAATGTGTTGGAGCTTATGACAGTGGGGAATGTGTTCATGCACTTCGCTGCCCTTCTCGATGGCCGTCATGTCGAAGTTCACACAGACAGCCAGGTGGCGGCAGCCTACGTAAATCGCCAAGGGGGAGTTCGATTCCCCCCTCTATTGCGCATAGCCACAGATTTACTGTGTTGGGCACATGTCCACCTGCTGTGCCACCTACATTCCGGGGATCCTGAATGTAGCGGCAGACATCCTGTCGAGAGGGGGTCCCCGCGACTCCGACTGGCGTCTGCATCCCGCGCTGATATCACAGATCTGGATAAGGTTCGGGGAACCGTGTGGATCTGTTCACGGCTCGCGAAAACGCTCAGTGTCGCCTGTGGGTTTCCCTGAGTCTCCGGGACCAAACCTCGCTCGGAGCGGACGCCTTCTCACACCAGCCCGGGCTTCGAACGCTCCTTTATGTGTTTCCACCAGTCCCTCTGATTCCCCGTCTCCTGGACCGAATTCGGTCAGAACAGCTTTCGGTAATTCTGGTGGCTCCCAGACGCCTGTCCGCGTCATGGCTTCCGGACCAGCAAGCGCTACTGTCCGGCTCCCCGTGGAGACTCCCGCGAAGGGAGGACGCCCCTCCCCAGGTGGATGGGATAATCAGACATCCTCCGGAAATAAGCCATCGGCTGTGGGCCTGGCCGCTGAGCGGTTTTGATTAGGGGTTTCTGGGCTGCCGCATGATGTGGTTGCCACGATTCAGAGTGCGCGGGCGCCCTCTACCGTTGCGTCTTACGCTGCTAAATGGACAGCTTTCCAGAACTGGTGCACAGGGCGGAATGTTCAAGCGCTCTCCTGCCAGCTGGCGGATGTCCTATCGTTTCTGCAGATACTGATGGACAGGGGGCTCGCATTCAGCACTATTAAAACATATGCTGCAGCTATCTCATGCTGTCATCAGGGTTTTGGTGATAGGTCTGTTTTCGATCATCCCCTCACAAAACGTTTTCTAAAAGGTGTCAGAAGGAACAGACCTGTGTCCCGTCCGCTAATTCCCCAGTGGGATCTAACGGTGGTTCTGCGTGGCTTATCTGAAGCCCCATTTGAGCCCTTGGACCAGGTCTCACTCAAGTTCCTGTCACTTACAACTGCCTTGCTGCTGGCATTGGCATCAGTCACGAGAGTGAGCGACCAAACCGCCCACTCAGTGGCTCCCGCATGCCTCAGGATCCGGGCAGATGGCGGGTCTGCTGTTTTATGCCCCAACCCAGCCTTTGTGCCCAAAAAACATTAATGCTTCCTTCAAATCCAGGTCAATTTCATTGGCTGGACTTTTTCCTCCTCCCCATAATTCTGAGGAGGAGGCGGCTTCCCCTCTTCTCTGCCCGGTGCGCGCGCTCGCACGATATGTGTCACGCACTTCAGGGATTCGCCGCTCACAAAGCCTGTTTGTGCACTACAGGGAGTCTTCCCTTGGGCACGCGCTGTTGGCCCAGCGCCTTTGACTTTGGCTATGTGACGCCATTTCACTCGCTTACACATCATCGGGGCTGCATCCTCCTGAGACACTCAGGGCTCACTCAGCCAGAGGGATTTCCTCTTCTGTGGCGCCCCACAGTGGTGTGTCGATGGAAGACATTTGTCAGGCTGCTTCATGGGCTTCACCCTGTTCCTTTACTCGTTCTTATTTACGAGATGTGTCTTCAGGATCCATCACTCGTTCAGTGCTTGGACCTCAGCAGGCTGAGTGAACGCATTATGGCACCTCATCAGCCCTGCTTGAATGAATTTCATCCTCTTGTGGATGATATTTTTTAGTGGTGGCCCCACTCTTCTCTCTGGCTGCCTCAGCCTTTTAAGCCCTGGGCTGAGGCTGAGCTACCCCCACTAAAAGGAGACATGTTGGGTGTGTCCATTGGTTGAGCTAACCAGTGTGGCGTAAACCCATCCAGCTGCGCTTTATTCCAATAGCAGCTCGCTTAAGGGCTAAGACTAGACGAAATAGAATGTTGGTTACGTATTGTAACCCCAGATTCTATGAGTCTAGTCGCAGCCCTTAAGCCACTTGGCCACACTGGTTCTGTTAGGACTAAGAGCCATCGGAGGCGAGCAGTGGAGTCGCTCCACTTATATAACCCACAAGGGGTGCCCACGTGGTGGGCGTACATTTAAGCTCTTCATGATTGGCTGATGCTGAGATCACCCTTCCAATAGCAGCTCGCTTAAGGGCTGTGACTAGACTCATAGAATCTGGGGTTACAATACGTAACCAACGTTTCTATAGCAACAGCTCATCCTTCACTCATTCTGCAAAGCAAACCTTGGTCAACATGACAATCCTTCCATCTTAGATTGCGATGACATCATTTATAGAACTGCTTCCTAAAAACTTCTTCATGAACTCGATGTCATTTATCACTCAGCAACCGGTTTGGTCACTGGTGCCTTTTCACTACTCATCATTGTGATCTGTACTCACTCGTTAACTGGCCATCCCTCCATTCCTGCAGGATGTTACATCGGTAGCAGTTCATATACAAAACCATCATCAGTAGAACCGTCATATCTTCTCTCATCATCATCACTTCCAACAACCAGCACCGTTTACGTTCCAGTAACTTCATCTCTACGGGTATTCCCAAAGCTCGCACCTCCCTTGGCCGCTCCTCATTCCAGTTTGCTGCTTCCAACGACTGGAATGAGCTGCAGAACCACTGAAGCTCCCTGCCCACATCCCATTATCTACCTTCAATAACTCATGGTGATCAATAGTGTCTGACCAGTGTTCCTGCTTCTGAGTATTAAAGACGGTTCTGGTTGTTTGTACATATATGAGAACAGCCCTTTGTCTTCATGTCTGCCTGTTTGATCTGATTTCATCTTGTATGTTTTATCTTACCTGTTGTTCTGTGGTGTAAACCATGTGTCTGTTGCTGCTGCCTCTTGGCCAGATCGCCGTTGGAAATGAGAATCAGTTCTCCATCCACTCATCTGGATAAATAAAATTAACAAGTTGCCTTGCTAACAAGCTGTTAGTTGATTATTATGCAGAACTTTTTCAGGTTCTACTCTTTGAGGAGCTTTGGTTCATTTTCAATAGAAAATCTTAAGGAAGAAATAAACAGATAAGAAAATGGCATTGACCTCTTTTCTCATGTTTTTGTTTTGTAGCTTTCCCACAAAAGAGGTGAGGAAGAAGTGTGAGGCTTTCTGCACCTGATTTATTCTGATCAGAACTGGGCTGTGTCAGACTGGGAGACTCAGAGATGGAGTCAGCTTCCTGGTTATTATGAATTGTTTTTATTCTGAAATTTTTGCTGGTGTATTTTGAGTAAAAAAAAATTCTAATACATTAATTCAAAGAATATGTGTTCTTTGTCAAAAATTCAACGTCTCACAAATGCATATTCTGGTGAACCTGTTATACTTTCATAGTGTCTGGGTCAGGGTATCTCATTCCATTCAGAAAGACCAGATGTTTTGTCCACATCCGGTTAAGGTTCCCGATCCGATTTTCTTTCCCCTGAAGAGTCGTTAGATTTAGGTGTTTACACTAAACCTACGGAAGCCCATTAGGAAGGGAATGTGGCTGTGTTTGTCTCAGTGTTCCTGCTCTCTAGTGTAAAATGCTGCCTGATAAATTCCCTCTTCTTTAACCTCTGCAGGGTTCAGTAGCCACTTTCAGTGACTGTGAGAGAGGAAAGAGGACGAGCGACAGGCAATCATTTCTCTGTGTGAGCACCAGAGCGGGTAGGCGAGCAGACGAAAGCCCATTTTCCTCTGATTAAGTCCTCTGAAAATATTCCATTTGTCAGTGCCACGGCAGCTGAGACAGGCCCGGCCGCACAGCCAGCCAACTGTATCTGTTGACTATGTAGCTGCCACCATTTACATCGCTCTCTGACAAAATCATCGTTTTCTTTTCTAATGTCTTCTTCTCTTCAGTCTGTACCTCCCTCCCATCCCTCTATCCCTCCCCTTGTCCCTCCACCTCAACCACTGCTTCACTCCCCTTTGTCCCCTCCACAGCACCCCCCCCCCCCCCCAAGCCTATTTTGGTTTGATCTGCCCTCATTGCAAGGTTGACTGCCACCAAAGAGGGGAGAGCAGAGAGGGACCTGGCTCTGTCTCCGTCATAGTCATTTTCAATGTCATAAATTTCAATTTCCAATCTTTCTGCTCTTTTCCTTCTGTTCTTCACCCCCGCTTTCCCTCCCTCCCTTTCTTCCATGGCGTATCATCTTGGGAATTTGTCAATTCTGTTTCTCCCTGTCTTTCTTCTCTGATTCATTCAGACTCCCTCCCTCCAACACACCTATTGGCTATTATCCCATCTCACGTCTTCCCTAGACTTCGAATGCAATTTTTGCCCAGCTGCATCCGTGATGAGATCTAAATGAAAGATCATTAATATTTTGTTCAAAAAGAAATGGAGTCGTTTCTCCTATTTTAAATATTGCCATTTTCACTCCCTGTGCTCATCTGCCATCGAGATGTTCCTCCTCACCACCAGCACATCAGGCTGATGCAGAATTGATCACATTTTTTAGCACTTTCTCTCCCAGCTGATGACTGTTTTTGTGAAAGCTCGGGAGGACCCGACAGACATTAAAAAAAGAAAAGGTATTTGCTCTCAGAGGGTCTTTAAGTTTTGTAACACTGGCAGCAGCAAATGAAGCAGCAGTGATTGTTGTGGGAGATGAGATGAAGTGGCTCCATTAGCAGAGAAAGGGGGCAGCCTTCATCTGAGACAGACCAGGGGCCTCATGTATCATCGGTACGTACGCGCAGATCTGTGTGTTTAAGGTGCGTAGGAACTACGCTACATGTGTGTGGTGTTCATCATGTTGCACCTGTGCTGGAAATGTTCCTAAACACCAGAAAACTTCAGACCATGTGTAGAAACAGCATCTTGTAGTAGAACGGGGAACACCGAAGGTCTCAGTCATCCACTAATGATTTGACCCAGTAAATAAAATGATCTGGTGCTGAAACAGCTGAGGGGAGTCTGACCTTGGAGAATGGATGTCGTGTTTTTCTAATCACAATTGTTACTTTTCCCATTTTTGTGATGTTCTTAATATTTTAACTTAATGAATTTTATTTTAAATGTTATTATATTATATTTGTGTCCATGTGAAACTCCTCGTGAGCCTGCTTGAGATGCTTTAGATAAAAGGTCGTTTCTATATTATTATTATTAAGAATCTGTCAGAGCTTCTCTCTGGAGAAAACACGTTTACCTGAGCGCGCTGACAGCAGATCCGTCTGGAGCTAACCTGGGATTTGGGACTTTTTGTGGAGCGACAGATAAACTGCACAAATTCGATATCCGTCCATATTCTATTTTACAACTACGAGAACCTCCAGAACCTTCTCGATCACACCATCGACATATATACTGGACAATTCGTGTCCATAGGCTCCAATTATAAGTTTTTGTGTCAAAATGGGAGGTGGCCATCACCGCCATTTTGACCGTGTCACAGGTTCCATCACGCCCAGACAATTCCATAAAAGGGAAGAGAGGTGGAGCTGAGGGTGGGGCTGTAAGGCTGGGATCAACTGACGACATCCAGTCGAACTGAAGCAATGTAGCTACAAGCTAATCTGTAGCTAACGCGGTGGTGGAAGCCAAGCTAACGGAGGTAGCAAACTAGCTACAACCGGAGTTAACTGTGCACAACACCAGAGCTTCTGAGTCAGAGATACGCCGGGCTGACCGCTGGGTAAAACCGGGTGGAACACAGAGGTCTCCCGAAAGCTGCTGAAAGCCGGCAGCCCGCGCAGCAGACAAGCGCCACTGCGATCTGAGATGCGCCGAGATGCCGCTGAGGGGAGGGGACCATACCGATAGTGGGAACCCAGCTCCACCAACATGTTATATTTCAACCCATTTTCAGAAATGCAGCATTATGTTAAATGCACTGGGTTTTACCCTATTACATTTAAATTTCATGGTTAAACATTACATGTTACAATCTAAGCTCGGCTAGTGCAAGAGCGGTAGTGACATAAAATACATAAATATAACTTTACTTGCTAAAAAAATGAAGTGGAGACTCCTTGGACGCTCTATTAGTGCAATTAATGCCACAGCAAGTCATTTTGTCCAACAGTTGCACAAAAAATATCCAAAAAGAACGCACAAACGTTACAACTAATGATCTAAGTTGAGAGACTGAAACTGACGGAACAGTTTCCAGGCCAGACCGAGGCTCTACTGAGGCCTTTCCCCGGAGCTAGCTCTGTGGTCACGTGGGTCTGATGCTCATTAATTATACAGAATTTTAGGCTTTAATACACTTAAACAGAAGAGTGAGAAAAAAATTCACCCCCCTCAGAGTTGTCATGAGTGTAAACTAGATCATATAAACCAAAAACATGTTCTGGTACCAGGCTGTAAACATGTTTATTTCTGCTGTGAAATTGGTATTTTTAACATGGGAGTCAATGAGGATTTGCTCGCTTCTGACACCAGCCCCTAGTGGATGAGGGTGGAACTGCAATTTCTGTCACTTCCTGTTTTGCTTCACATCCAGACCCGAATTATGGGGGCTTAGATCACACCCGCGTTGCCACGGTAACCAGGCTGAATGACAGTCGCTTTGGGTAAAAGCGTCTGCTAAGCACATAAACAGCTGAGAGGCTGCACTCAGACATTTCCAATTAAAACTAACTCCATCCAGAACGACTCCTTAAATGTAAATGACAACCCGTTACTCTACGATGTATCAGATTAAAGTTTTATTTATTCCTGGCGGAGACGTCTCCCCTGTCTCGACGGCGTAACCTAACCTGTTGGGTCCTTCTGCTCTTCTGCAGCCCGATCTCACAACAGAATATTCATTTTTTACCAAGTAGAACGCAGGAATTCCCTCCCGTGCCGAGGACGTACCGTGATCAAATATGGTTCATAGAGAGCGTTTCTGTTTGTAAATGACTGAACGGACACGAGCACCTGGGTACGCACAGGTGGGATTATCATCAGACAAGTGCGGCAGAACGAGCGTACGAGAGGCCGCCGCATGTTTGATAAATCAGACTTTTGACTGTTCGTACGAACGTTCTAGATTTACTTGATGGGAAGGAATATTTCTACGAATGTTTGATGAATGAGGCCTGGAGAGGACAGAGGAACGGCCCGCGTTTAAGACTGAAGATACCCGAGAACACACGGTTGTCTTCGTTTAGAAAATGATAAATGAGCTGGTTTTGTAGCGTGATGTTACAACAAAATAATCAGTCAACAGTTTATTTTGTTTTGGAAAGAAACACGTTTCTTTTACGCTGTGATGTGGTGAGCCATGCAACCTCCTTTAGGTAGCGGAAGCACCTCTCTCTCTCTGTGACACACGCTCCAGCCCAGCTCCTTCTGGGAGATCTCAGCTGATCCCACCGACCATCGGGGGAGGGGGGGCCTAGACGGAGCAGCTTTGAGTTTCAGCTCAGCTCCTTCCTGATGATCATTGTTGTGGGTTTTTATAATTTTATTGATTTCATGATTTAAGAACTTCTGACAAACACAGGTAACAAACCTGAAACAGTGCATCAGATGGGGTCATCTATGCAGGTCCGGACCTCACGGGCATCTTACGATGGCATTCACACCGGATCATTCATTCTTATGTAAAAAAACGTCGCTACTGTGCTGCATGTCCTATGTAGATGGTGCCCAGGCCTCAGCCCCAGTCAGCCATGTCGTACCAAACCTTTCATGTTGATCTACTAAAGTAGCTGAGAGTACTCAAAAATAGTCCAGAAGACACAAGTCTCACTCCTGGAGATCACGCAGTTGTCTTTTTGTGTTTGAAAGATCAAAAACCAACAAAAAGTTCCAGGGCTGCCCGCAGCTTCATGACCACGAGTGTTTGTGTGACTGGAGCTTCCGGTAGAATTAAGCAGGAGTTGAATGGAGGTGGAAGACAAACATGTATGGAGTGTGTAAACACACAGCTGTGAGGAATAATGAGAAGCAGAGAAGTAATAAAGTGGTAAAATGTCAGTCAGCATTCATTAGCCCACAGGCTCTTTCCTCCCAATCTCCTCGTCTCTCCATCTTCCTGTAGCCTAATGGTCCTTCTCTCAGTGAGGCATCATGGGTAGCCCGCTCACTGCTCACCCAAGCATTCCACGTTCCTGCTGTCTCGCTCTCTAACCAAACCTTACCTCCTACCTGACACCCTCTGCTCATTAGCATCATATTAGCCTGGCTCCAGTCATTAATTCACTCTGTTCTGTTTCTCACCTACTTCTGTTTCCTGCTGTCTCTGTGGAGACGGCTCCCGTTCATCTTAAACGAGTTTCTTCTCTGTGCGCAGGTGTTTTTGTGTATTTCACCCTTTATTTTATCGTCGACAGGCCTTCCGGGCGATCCAACACGCAGATCCAAATTCATCATCAACATTCATTGTGTGACGAAACTCAAGAGAGTGAAAATCAGCCAGAAGGACAAACCGCTGCTTCGTATGAAGACAATGTCAGTAGCTTCACTTTTCATGCCCGTGAAGCTAGAATGGAGTTAAATTTGTTTCAGTCTGGAAAAGACACAATAATTAACCAGTTGAGCACGGCAGGGCGAGGTCATGCTCAGGCAATTAAGGAAGTGACAGCCCCTCCGGAGCGCTGTCGGGCTGAGGCCTCACCCACACTCACACGAACCCTAAACCTACACACCCTCCTGCCCCCATCCATGTCCTAATTAGCATCAACACACAGAATCTGTGCCGTCAGCTGTCATCTCTGCCTCATTTCATCATCGCAGACACAAAAGGAAATAAATAAATCACTCAGACTCACCTAAACACTAGTAATGATGAGGTTTTCATTCATTTCTAGAATTATTTTTCACTCGCTGTTTAAGTTCTGGCTGAAATCCAGTCAAAGAGTGTGTTCACCGGTGGACTCAGAGCAGATATGAAGGTTTGAGTTTGTCCTTAATGATGTTTCCTATTAAAGCAGTTTACAACTTTAGCTTCAAGCTACAAGAAGAACAAACATCCCTGGGGCGTAGCTACCAACGTCGTATTTAAAGAATAAAATTGGTTTTGTCCCTTTTAGCTCTCCGTGACATACCCAATATCTACCAACCTGATTCTCCAGGCGAGAGTACTCCTGTTATTCTATTTGACTGGTAATACCAAGTATTATTACTGCGACTACTAACAAGGTTCAGTAAAACAGTGTGTGTAGAAACCAGACAGTGGTGGATGTAGCTGCTCCACAGGGTGGTGTCAGTGTGGATGTTGCATCAGAAGCAGCTCTTACTCGATACCTCTGTCCATCTCAACAGATAAACATCTTACTGTACATACTAACAAGTAAGACAACACACACAAAGGGCTGTACATGACAACAAATAAAAACAACATAAAAAACAATAAATCAATACTAAACTGTTCTAAAAAGATGGACTTAAGATCCTTTCATTCATGCCCACCAAGGCCTGACCTACCGAACAGCATCCATAAAGCATTGTGGTGGACGGCCTTCTAGAGTCCTGGTACCCCACATTACTTAGTTCTTTTTTACACAGCTTAGTAAAAATATACTTTTATACCTCACATGACTTGTGACTCGAGCCATCTTCAGAGATCGCCGGTGTTGGTGGCATCGCTTCCGTTCATCCTGAGCAGCCAAGGACGATGCCACCCTCTACCGCCCGCGTCCTCCATGCTGATGACACAGTCCCATGCATGATCCAATGTGAAAGCTCTACCGTTCATTATTTATGCCCGCGTCTCCTTATTTCTATGTCTTCCATACTTTATAGTGATGTTCTGTGTTTATGATCCTTGTATTGTCCCAGTCCGTGATGTGGTGTTGCCCTGTGCAGCGGTCTGTTACAGCTGATTACTTTATTATACTTCCTGCTTCTTGTGAGGCTGCTCGTGTGTGTCTTCGACTTGTTTCCGCCTCACACTCTCTTTGATGTTCTATTGTTCGTGTGTTTGTGATTAGCAGCTGTGTCTTTCAAAAAGCCTGCTGATGAGGATTTATTTTTTTTACCAGCACAGATTTAATACCTACATCTGCTCCCAGCAGATAGTCTACAATAAACCCTTTAAAATGTCACATCTAGCATTTCATTATTTATACTTTATGGCTTTATTTTTATTTAACCCTCTGGAGGCAGGCGTTGCAGATTTGCAACGTTAAAACCTACCTACCTGGTTAGTCCACACGTATTTCATGAGCATTTTTTAACTTGGAAGTACCCTGAAGGACTTAGTTGTTCATCCTTTTATCAAAACTTATTTAGAGCCTGAGAGGGTTAAAGTTAATCAGTTTAGATGAATTTGTAGCATTTCTAAAAAGTGCCCTTGCGTCATGCTGGGTACCCGGCCACCTGAGCTGCTGTCAGCAGTTATGATAAGCAGGAGAAAACGTCGCCCACACTGCTTGCTCATGAATCCCTGATTGTTCTTTACAGGGGTCCTTCAGGCGAACTCACGGCCACCCCATCAGTTAGCATGTAAGCTGTTGGAGGCGAGAACATGTGACCAGCTCCTTATTATACGTTATAATAAATTTGAAGTTAAGAAGCTTTTGTGACGTGCTTTTTACATACATGTGAAGGCCCTTGGAGCGTTCTGTGAGAAATGTAGCTGTAGCTTTAGAAAGAAAAACAAGTTCTATGGGATCCAGCATGTTTTAGAGGTTTTTCTGCTTCAACACACCTGGTTTAGCTGAGCTGCTGAACAGCTACTCCAACCTGCTAAAGCAGGAAAACCACTAAAACGTGTCGATA